>NW_007727130.1:398997-411076 GCF_000696425.1 Galeopterus variegatus | reverse complement strand
CAAAAAAAAAAAAAAAAAAAAAAAAAAAAGCAAGAGAAAAGCATTAGGTTACCTATAAGGGAGCCCCTGTCAGACTAACAGCACACTTCTCAACAGAAACTCTGCAGGCCAAAAGAAAACGGGATGACATATTCAAAACACTACAAGAAAAAAAAAAAAAAAAGCCAGCCAAGAGTACTATACCTAGCAAGGCTATCCTTCAGAAATGAGGGAAGAATAGTGTATTTTCTAGTCAAACAAAAACTGCAGGAGTTCACCACCACATGACCAGCCTTGACAGAAATCCTCAAGAAAGTCCTGTGTCTGGAATCTCAAAAACAATAATCACTACCACAAATACACAAGAAAGAACAAAACCCATTGGTAGAACAAAAATGCAAACAAAAAAGAGAAAGAAGCTAAATCTTACCACCACAAAAAACTATAATGACAGTGCAATAATGCCCCTGCTTTATTTCTGATTTTAGTAACTTCAGTGTTCTCTCTTTTTTTCTTGGTCAGTTTAGATAAAGGTTTGCAAATTTTGTTGGTCTTTTTAAAGGAAAAAAAAGATGTTTCTCTTCAATTGTCTATACTCCCTCTTTGACCTTCAATTTCTCCCCTGCTCTGTTTATGTACATGGCCAATGTTCCCCCAACCTATAAATAATTAAACACTCTTTTTACTGTCCTCTCTTGAGCTACTGTGCTCATGATCACATTCCTTGATCAGCACACATCCTCTCATCATCACATTCCTTGATCAGCACACATTCTCTCATCATCACATTCACTAAGAGCAGTCTACAAAGATTTTCCTACTCTTTACTGCTTTGAAGTTTGGATTCTACCCACCCTCACCCTGCAGAATGTAACCTCTTCAAAAATTAACCATCCAAATCATCATCACATTCACTAAGAGCAGTCTACAAAGATTTTCCTACTCTTTACTGCTTTGAAGTTTGCATTCTACCCACCCTCACCCTGCAGAATGTAACCTCTTCAAAAATTAACCATCCAAATCCAGATATTCCTGCTATTTCATACTCTTAAATTCCTCTTTGGTTTCTGACACTATTTTGCACTACTTTTCAAAACGTTATGCTCCCATGGTCTGCATACTCTCTGCATCACATTCCTGATCCTACACATACGTATTCTCCACACTTAGCCCTTACTACTCAGCTCTACTCTCTCAGTATTCTCTCTGGGGCCAGTGCTATTTGTGCCATTGCTCTCACTGTTGATTTTAATATGAATGGTTCCCAAATCCCTATCTTTATATAATTTCATGCTGGAGCTTCAGTCCCTTTTATAAACAAGTTCTAAGAAGGTATAACCAATGTTTTTTAATAAGCAAAGTATTGAATTAAACGGCTGATATATATTAGCTCATTTTTAGGAAATATGCACTGAAGCAATTAGTAGTATAGAGTCATGATGTATACATTTTGCTTCCGAAAAAGAAGCATGTATTATCCATGGAAAATATGTATGTGTATGTGTATGTGTATACACATAGACATACATACTTGTATATGTACATGTATAAAATATTTAAAATAGGTAAATTTGTGTAAAGGGTATATGGATCTCTCATATTATTTTTATTTTTAAACTTTTCTATGTCAATTATTTTTAAATAAAAATTATAAAAATAAATAATAATAATAACAATAATAATGGGAACTGAAGAGTGATTCAGGAGTGGCAGAGTAAGGACCTCTAAAAATTGATTCTTCTATAAAAACAAGAACACTGACAGGAGTTGTCAAACCCAACTTATCAGAATTCTTGTAAATAACCAAAGACTTGCAACAGTTTGACTGTTTAAGAAAAACAGCTGAATCCTGGTAAGAATAGTGAACTTCTTGGCAACTTAGCTTACACTGTGCTGTGTATTGAATTTTGTCCCCCAAAGTCCATGTATTAGAAACTTAACCCCACTGTGACAGTGTTAAGGGGGTGGGAGGGAAGAAACTCACTTCACCTGTAAAGACATTCATAGACTAAAAGTTATGGAAAAAGATATTCCATGCAAATGGAAACCAAAAATGAGCAGTAGTAGGTATTCTTGTATCAGATTAAATAAACTTTAAATCAAAAACCATAAAAAGAGACAAAGAAAAACATTATGTAATGATAAAAGATCAATTAAACAAGAGGATATAATAGTTGTAAATATATATACACCCAGTATTGGAGCACCCAGATATATAAAGCAAATATTTATGTGTCTAAAGGGAGAGACAGACTCCAGTACAATTAGAGTTGGGAACTTCAACAACCCTCTTTTGGCACTGGACAGATCGTCTAGACAGAAAATCAACAAAGAAACATTGGATTTAAACTGCATGAAAGACCAAATGGACCTAATAGACATTTACAGAACATTTCATCCAACAGCTCCAGAAAACACATCCTTTTCATCAGCACAGGAAACATGCTCTAGGATAGGCCACATGTCAGGCCATGAATCAACTCTCAAAAAGTTTTAAAAATCGAAATTAGAGACTGTTTCCTCCCCCCAACCCTGAGGCTGTGGTGCATGGACCAAAGGATGTCCCAGGTTCTATGGGGGAACATCTTCCTAAGGAATGTCATCTGGCACACAGATGCTCACAATAAGATTCAGGAAGAATCAGATATGTGGGAAATAAGAGAGCTAGAGAAACAGATGGAACTTGCTTACTAGAGGACCAAAAAGAAAATGTCACCCAGCAGTTCAAGCTGGATTTGTAGTGACAGATTTGATGAATAAATTCAAAGAGACTACTAGAAATCAAAAAATGAAATTTCTGGGACATATAAAGATGATTTTCTTAAGTCTAAATCCTGGAACAAAAAGTTATATGATTATAACAGATGGGGTCACAGTGGTTATAAAGAGCTATACCCTGAAAAATTTGAAACAGGCAGTAGTGATTAGCAAGATTTTACCAATGTGGGGGGTGGGAGGGAATCTCCCCAGGGAAAATCTTCTACCCCCAAATCCAGCAAGCACAAAAAGTCAAAGAAATTCCACCAAAAAGAAAAAAAAGCAGAAAAAAAGTTCACACACATACGAACACAAACACACACACACAGAAGAAAAGCAAAAAGCAAGCCACAGATATAACAGCAAATTCCTCAAGTGAGTTCTCAGAAGAAACTGTGGCTTCCAGTACCAGGAAAAGGAAACAGCCACATAAGCACAAGAAAATAAAATCCAGAAAAAAGTCTCTCAAAAAGTCTGCTTTATTCTTAGAGGCAGAAAGTGACACTTCCTAGTCATATGATTTAGTATCTAGCAGTTCTGAGGAAAGAAACAGTAAGAAAATAGGAAAAAGAGAGATTGAAAAAAAAAAAAAAAAAAAAGACCATATCCCTATGGCTAACAAAGAAATCAAGGAGAGGACAAACAAATGCACAAATTGGAAAGTGGCTACACATGAAAGGTCTGCTGAGCACTCAGATGACAACTAAATGAAGAAGAAACACTGTTTCCGATGTAACTCTAGATGTTTGCAGCTCTCACACCTTGGGGTTTTGCCAGTGACTCTCATTCAGCACAGGGGACCTAAGGTCAGAGCTGTCTTGTGCCATCCATATACATTCTGACAGACTTCTTGTCTTTTACTTTGGCCTGTTAAACTCAATCCCCTTTTCTTGTTAATAGAGAATCTGGTATTTTGTTATGAAGGTTTCTTGAAGAGAATTTTTTTTTTTGCAATTAATCACATTCAGTGTAGAGTATATATATATATATAGCAAATTGAAGAATTCAGAAAGCTGAATCCAATAATGACCTGTGTACACCAATTAGAATGTTGAATTTGGGAAAATCAAGGGCTGGGATCAAGAGGAGGGTTGGAACCAGTGCTTTGTAGAATGGTATGACAGGAACACTATGTCGCTTTCTGTCTTTGTTTATGCAGAATGTCACAACTGACTTATCTTCAGCCTTGGTGCTTTGATACTTCTGTATTTTGACATTAGAGAGGTGGTCTAGTTCATTCAGTGAGGAAATGGACCTAAGAGCAAACCTTTACCCTTCATGATAACTAATCCATAGACAACTGTTATTAGAAGGGATTATGGTTTTCTTGAATTTCCTTGCTGGACAGGGTCTATAGCTACACTTAGTATACCCTTAAACATGGTAATGGATAGTAAATGGTTTTCTAGTTTCATTGCCATATGTGGCCCTTAGGACTTGTGTTTGAAATTATTTCTTCAGTTGTTGTAGATAATCTTCTACCAATTAGTCATGCTATGTAATGGTGCTCTGAATAGGATTCAGGGCAACAACAGCCATTTAAATGTTGTCTTCCTTGTTCATTTATAAATCTATTAATGAACTTTAGATTTTCCCTGAAACTAATTTGAATCAGTTCCAACATAAAAGAGGCTTCTCAGGGACATAGCTTCTTCTTCCCAGCCTGCCTTTGGAATAAAGCACCGAGCAAAGACCACATTATTCCCCTTTGTTATACCGTGATCTCCACTATGTTAATTCTTAAGAAACCAAAACATCACAGAAAGAAGGCTGGCAGGAGACAAGCGAATTTTTTCATTATAGGAGAAAAGATCAAGTGACATATTGTCATTGTCACTTCATGGGCTGAGTAAGAAGTGTGAAAACTCAAATATTTGGTCTTGGTTCTGCCACTAATTGGTTATGAGATCCACAACAGGTAAGTTAACCTCCCTGGCCTTACTTTCCCCACGTGTAATATAGACATACCTTATAGTAGCACAACAGTACAAGACACCAGCAACAGAAGAAAACTATGATGACAGCCCATGAGCTGGCATTTTATAGTTCTAACTAATAAGTTTGTTCTCTTTGTAGAACAGATTTCTAATAAAGAGTTTGGTCTTAAAATACATACTTGGCAAGAGAAGCCCTAGCCCTTGATTATGAGCAGGTGCTAACTTTTGGAATATTTATTTGAAATATTAATACTTTGGAACTCAATGTCAATGTTCCACTGTGTATATTTTTATCTTTGAGATTAGTGGGGGCCTAACAGGGAACAATGGTCTATAATCACTACCCCTGCACCTAAAGCAACTATTTTGTTCTTGGAGCAAGTAAAATACTTTTTGGAAGGATGTTTTAGCATTGTTTCTGTGATCTGAAACTACTGATTCCAAGCACGGACCCAGGAAAGTGGGCCAGTGGAATGAGGCATTCACAGGAAGTTGGCTCTATTTGAGTCTTGACCTTTTTCTCCTCCCATACTAGCATGCTCATCTCTTTCCCAAGGAAAATACATCTTGCCTGTTCTTTTTTTAAAAATTTTTTTCCCCATGTTTACCTTGGTCATGTATAGGCAGCAAAGCTATTTTCAATTCTTCAAAAAAATAATAAATAAATAAATAATTGAAATCATATCAAGTGTCTTTTCAAATCACAGTGGAATACAACTAGAAATCAATAACAAGAGAAACTTTGGAAACTGTACAAATAAATGGAAATTAAACAACATGCTCCTGAATGAACAATGGGTCAAAGAAATTAAGAAAGATATTAAAAAATTCCAAGAAACAAATGAAAATAGAAACACAACATACCAAAACCTGTAGAATACAGCAAAAGCAGTATTAAGAGAAAAGCAATAAGTACTTACACCAAAAAAGTATAAAGATTTCAAATAAACAAACTAACATTGCACCTCAAGGAATTAGAATAATAAGAATACATCAATCCCAAAATTAGTAAACAGAAATAATAAACGTTAGAGAACTAAATTAAATATATACCCCCCAAAATAAATAAATAAATAAATACAAAGAATCAATTAAATGAAAAGTTGGTTTTTTGAAAGGATAAACAAAATGACAAACCATTATATACACCATGAAAAAAAGAGAGAAGACCCAAATAAAGCAAATAAGAAATGAAAAAGGAGACATTACAAATGATACCACAGAAATACAAAGAACCATTAGAAACTATTAAGAACAACTATACACCAACAAATTGGAAACCTAGCGGAAATGGATAAATTTCTGAACACAGACAACCTACCAAGACTGAACAAAGAAGAAATAGAAAGCCTGAACAAACCAGTAACAAGTAATAAGATTTAGTCATTAATCAGCAGTCTCCCAACAAAGAAAAGCCCAGGACCAAATGGCTTCATTGTTGAATTCTACCAAACTTTTAAAGAAGAATTAATATCAGTTCTTCTCAAACTATCTCAAGAAATCAAAGCAGAGGGCTTTCTCCCAAACTCACTCTGAGGTCAGCATCACCCTGAAACCAAAATCAGACAAAGACACAGCAAAAAAGAAAACTATAAGCCAATATCCCTGATAGTTCAAGGATGGTTCAACATATGAGATCAATAAATGTGATCCATCACCTCAACAAAATGAAAGACAAAAACTGTATGATCATCTCAATAGATTCAGAAAAATCATCTGATGAAATTCAACATCCCTTCATGATAAAAACTCTCAACCAATTGAGTATAGAAGGAAAGTATCTCAATACAATAAAGGCCATATCTGACAAACCCACACCTAACCATACTGAACAGGGAAAATTTGAAAGCTTTTCCTAGAAGAACAGGAACAAGACAAGGATGCCCACTTTTACCACTCTTAATCAGCATAATACTAGAAATCCTAATCAGAACAATTAGGCAAAAGGAAGAAATAAAGGGCATCCAAGCTGGAAAAGAGGGACTCAAATTGTCCCTGTTTGCAGACAACATAATCTTATACATAGAAAAACCTAAAGACTCCACCAAAACTTTTTAGAGCTGATTAATGAATTCAGTAAGGTTGCCAAATACAAAATTAACATGTGAAAATTGGTAGCATTTCTATACAACAACAATGAACTAGCTGAAAAAGAAATCAAGAAAGCAATCCCATTTAAATAGCTACCAAAAAAATAAAATACCTAGGAATAAATTTAACCAAGGAGATGAAAAATCTCTACCATGAAAACTATAAAATGTCTCTAAGAAATTAAAAAAGGACACAAAAAAATGGGAAGACATCCCATATTTATAGATTGGAAGAATTAATATTGTCAAAATGTCCATACATCCTAAAGCAATCTACAGATTCAATTCAATCCTCAGGTTTCCAATCAAGATAGCAGAATAGATGGTCCCCAGTAACACCTTCTCCCACAATCAACCAATTTATAGCTATTGAAAAGCAATGACAGCCAAGCTGGTGTGGCTAGAGCTCAGAGGAAGAGAGGAGAGACCTACAGCATTCATGAAGGCAGGAGAAGCCATGAAGAGAGAAGTAGAGGACCACTCTGACTATTTTGAGCCCCAACCACTTCAACACTGGCCCTCATGAGCACACGGAGCAGGAGCTGGCAAATGCTGCTGCTGTACCCTTCATATGAAGTTGCTTGGAAGCTGCAGGGGAGAAGAGGGCCTTGGTGGCCCCCAGGCCAGCAAGACCACTGACAGGATTCCCATGGAACAACATGGGAGTGAGGGGCCACAGACAACCAAAAAAGGAGCCACTCAGAAGTCAGTGAGTCATCACAAGGGACCAGTGCATGGCCCGTCCCATGGGAAGTGTTTGGAGTGTGGGAGGTGGGAGAGACTGTTCCACTGGGGGGAACACTGGGGCACAGCATGGACAACTGATCTGCCCTCCAATCAGCACAGGACCACTCAGTGTAGACTGGTCAGGAATATAGAACTGCAGGGGGTGAAGTTTTCTTTTGCTGAAAAGATTCAGGCCTACACCAGAGTTTCCACACAACCCAGATGTACCAGACCTCACAAGACCTGGAAGTGCTTACAAGTTCAACAATTAAAGCCTGAGCTGCACAAAAAAACCTTCCCCAGAGAATCAGCAGCAAAGTACCAATTTAGCTCAACCACAGGGCTCAAGTGCTGGTCCCCACAGGAAGTTCCCCTATTTTAGAAGTAAGCAAAGGACAACAAATTAGTTCCAACAGTTTAAGTGGTGGGAATAGCTAATAATCCAACACAGAACTGAAAGAAAAAAACAAAAAACTCACAGATCAGAGACAAAGTTCTGATATTAACCAGTAAAGGTCTAACACCACCAAAGAACACTCATAAAACCTAGAAAAACTGGAAGTCCCCAGGCTCCCAAGCCAGGGTTGTTGGAGGGCTGATGGCCTCAGCTACACCTACCTGGTGCCTGCATCCAGCCTAGTGACAATCACTAGGCAGCCACCAGAAGCACTCTGGGCTCCCAAGGTGGGGAAGGGGGTCCAAGGTCCTCAACCACACCTCCATGACCTCCGCATCCAGCCCAACAATGACTATAGAGCAACTACCAGAAGTACCCCAGGCTCCTGAGCTGGGGTATTGGGGCCCAAGGGCCTCAACCATGCCCCCTGACATCTGCATCCAGCCCAGTGACAACTACTGAGCCAGCACCGGAAGGGCCCCAGGTTCCCAAGACAGGGTAGTAGGGTTCCAAGGGCCTCAGTCACATCCCTCCAACATCTGCATCCAGCGCAACAATGACCAAGCCACTGCTAAAAGCGCCCCATGCTCCTGGGGTGGGGGGGCCAAGGGCCTTAGCCATGCCCCGCAAAGTCCGCATCTAGCCCAGCCACAACCAAATTGCCACCAGAAGCATCCTGGTCTCCCCTGCTAGAATGTGGGGGGTGCCACAGACCTTGATCATGCTCCCCCTTCTTCCTCCTCCTCCTATCCTACCCCACTCCTTTTCCCCTCCCTCCCCCCAACTACTGTTCAACATCTTAAATTGTAAATAATAATAATAATAAATAAATAATTTTTCTTAAAAAATGCAATCCCTATCAAAATATCAATGACATTTTTCACAGAAATAGAAAAAACAATCAAAAATTTATATGGAACCAAAAAAAATTATGTGTAAATGAAAAAGACCCTGTATAACCAAAGCAATCTTAAACAAAAAGAACAAGGCTGGAGAGATCACACTACCTGGCTTCAAAATATACTACAATGCCATAGTAACCAAAACAGCATGGTACTGGCATAAAAACAGACACATGAACCATAGAACAGAATGGACAATCCAGAAATTAATCCATGTATCTATAGCCAACTGATTTTTGACAAAGGCACCAAGAATATATAGTGGGGAAAGGACAGCCTCCAGTAAATGGTGCTGGGAAAACTGGATACACATATGCAGAAGAAAGAAATTAGACCCCTATCTCTTACTATATAACAAAATCAACTCAAAATGGATTAAAGACTAAAATATAAGACCAGAAACTATAAAATTACTTGAAGAAAACATAAGGGAAAAACTCCAAGACTTTGGTCTGAGCAGAAATTTTATGGAGAAGACTTCTAAAGCACAGGCAATAAAGTCAAAATTAGACAAATAGAATTACATCAAACTAAAAAGCTGCGACACAGCAAAGGAAACAATCAACAGATTGAAGAAGTAACCAATAGAATGGGAGAAAATATTTGCAAATCATTCATCTGACTGGGGATTAATGATATCCAGAATATGCAAGGACCTTAAACAACTCAACAGGGAAAAAAAATCCAACTTAAAAATGACCATATGACCTGAATAGACATTTCTCAAAAGAAGACACACAAATGGCCAAGAAGTATATGAAAAAATGCTCAACATCACTAATCATCAGGGATATGCAAATTAAAACCACAATGAGACATCATTTCACCCCAGTTAGAATGGCTATTATCACAAAGACAAAAAATAACACACGCTGGTGAGAATGCAGAGAAAAGGGAACCTTTATACACGGTTGGTGGGAATGTAAATTAGCATAGCCATTATAGAATACAGTATGGAGATTTATCAAAAGACTAAAATTTGAACTACCATATGATCCAGCAATCCCATTGCTGGGTATTTATCCAAAGGAAAGGATATTAGTATATCAAAGAAACATCTGCACCCCCATATTTACTGCAGCACTAGTCACAATAGCCAAGATATGGAATCAATCTAGGTGTTCATTGACAGATGAATGGTAAGGAAAATGTGGTTATATAAACAAAATAGAATACTATTCAGCCATAAAAAAGAATGAAATCCTGTCATTTGCAGCAACATGGATAAGCCTGGAAGACATTATGTTGAGTGAAATAAATCAGGCACAAAATGGTAAATACTGCATGTTCTCACTCATATGTGGGAGCCAAAATTTAAAAGTTGAGCTTAAAGAAGTAGAGAGGCTGGGAAAGGAAGGGAGGGGGGCATAGAGAGAGGTTGATTATGTACAAAAATTACAACTAGATAGGAAAAAGAAGTTCTAGTGGTCTACAGTAGTGCCAGGCACCATTCATGAACAATAATTTATTGTATGTTCTCAATTGGCTAGAAGAGAACAGCTCAAATGTTATCATCACAAAGAAAAGATAAATTTTTGTGATGATGAATATGCTAATTACCCTGACTTGATCACCACACATTGTATACATGTATTGAAATAGAACTCTGT
The DNA here is from genome assembly GCF_000696425.1 of Galeopterus variegatus. NCBI lineage: Eukaryota > Metazoa > Chordata > Mammalia > Dermoptera > Cynocephalidae > Galeopterus > Galeopterus variegatus. Next base: position 400,678 of record NW_007727130.1, on the reverse strand, counting down.
ACCTCATAAATATGTATAATCACGTCAATTAAAACGAATTAATTTTTTAAAATAGGAGGACAAAGTAAAAATAATGACATAGAGAACAGAAAAATCATAGAAACTAATAAATCAAAATGTTAGTCCTTTGTAAAAAAAAAAATCAACAAAATAGATAAACCACTAGCTAACCTACAAAAGAAAAAAAGGTAGAAAGCACAAATAAGAAAAAGGAGATAACCAATAAAACTAAGAAAATGTTTAAAATCAAAAGAGACTACTTTCCGTAATTCTATACAAATCAAATGGAAAATCTAGACAAACTGGATAATTTTCTTGGGAAATGCAATATACCAAAATCAACCCAGGTATACATAGAAAGTGTAACAGACAAATTTCTGTAGAAAAAAGAGAAAATGTTGTCAAAGAACTATCTATAAAAAACTAGATCTAAATGATTTTACAGAGGGATTCTATCAAACCTCAAAGACCAGATAATCTCAATGCTGTTTAAATCGTAGCAGAGTACAAAAAGAAGAAAAACTCTCAAATGATTTTTATGAAAGAAGTATAACTTTAACACCCAAACCAGAAGAAAACTGCAAACACGCACACACATACACAAAACTATAGACCAAGACTATTTCCAAGACTGGCAATGGAAAAATTCTAAATAAAATGCCAGCAGATAGAATCTAAGAGCAAATTTAAAGAATCCATCATCACCAGAGGAAATTTATTCCACAACAATCATACTTCAATATCAGTGAATTTATTCCTATAATCTACTGTATTTCTAGATCCAAGGAGGAAAATGTTATCTGATTAGATCTATAGATGTTAAAAAGGACTTTGTATTAGTCAGCTTTTGCTGTAAAAGTAATCAATAACAAACACCTCCAATATCTCAGTGGCTTGTAGCATCAGATATGTACTTTTCTTGCTCAGTCTGTTGTTTGGCTGGGTGGTTGTAATTAAAGGCGCAGGATGGCTTCAGGTCTGCTCCATATGTCTCTCAATCTGAGATCATCATGGCATGCCCTTCTTATAACAGAGGCAGAAACACAAGAGAAGTGAAAAGAAATGTATGATATGCTGGGCTCAGAACTGACACACTGCCATTTTTAGTCAAATTCCATTGCTTAAAGCAAGTCACATGGTCAAACCCAATATCTGTGGGAAAATAAAATATATGGGTGCTTCCTCCACAGTGAATCATGACAAAAGAAAGGAAAGAAAGATATAATTGTGAGCAGATAACAAAATGTAACAGGCTGTGACAAATTTCAACACTCATTCCTTACTTTATAAAATCAAATAGAAATTAAGGGCTACTTCCTTCACATGATGAAATATTTTATAGCTCATCCCAACACCAGCATCATACTTAATGGAGAAGCATTAGAGGAGTTCTCATTAAGATCAAGGACAAAGCAAGTATGTTCTCTATCTCCATTACTATTTAGCACAGTATTGGAGATATAAGCTAATGATAATAAGCATTTAGATGCACAAGAATTGAGAAAGAATTAAATTATATCTTTATATAGATGATATATTACACCTGGAAAACAGAGAATGAATACTGAAAATAACAACTAATGTTATTTTCTTTTCTTTTTTTTTTTTTTCCTTTTTGTCTTTTTCCATGTCCGGCAACGGATCGCAACCCTCAGTGTCGCCCCCGTACCGGACCAGGACC
>NW_007727130.1:397328-398984 GCF_000696425.1 Galeopterus variegatus | reverse complement strand
CCAAGCGGCGCACTATAGCAGTGCGCCACCGGGCCAGCCCCAACTAATGTTATTTTCAACTAATGAATTCTGTAAGGTAGTGTGACATAACACTTACCTAAAACATATATACAAAAAAAATACAAACAGTAACCATCTGGAAGATATATGTCATTTAACACAGAAAAAAAAAGATAAATGTGCAGAAACTATATAAGGAAAACTATAAAAAACTCCTGAAAGCCAAAAGAAAAAAAAAAGAAAGAAAAGATTTGAACAAATGGTAAGACACCACTTGTTTTTGTATAAGACTATTTGATATGATAAAGAAGTCAGTTCTCCCCAAGTAATATATAAATGTAACATGATTCCAACAAAAATAAAAGTAAACTTTTTTCCGGGAGCTATGCAAACTAATTCTAAAGTTCATTTGGAAAAATAAGCATACAAGAATATGAAGGAAAATCCTGAAAAATAAAAGTAATGAAGGGCAATTAGCCTTAATGAATATTAAAACATACTATAAATCCACTCCAATAAAAACATTGTGGTACTGGCACACGAATAGACAGATCAGTGGAAGAGAACAGAACAGTAAGTACAGGAATAAATCCAAGTACGTATGGAAATGTAGACCAGAAATCTAAATTTAAAGCATTTTAAATTTAAATAAACAGCATGGTTTACTCACTATTTTAAACTCACTGTTAAGACCTACTGCTCAGAGAGAAAGATTCCTTTCAAAATACCATTGCTTATTGACAACGCACGCAGTCACCCAAGAGCTCTGATGAAGTTGTACACAGAGATTAATGTTATTTTCACACCTGCTAACATAACATCCATTCTGCAGCCCATTCATTGGGGAGTAATTTTGACTATCAAGTCTTATTACTTAAGAAATACATTTCGTAACACTATACCTAACATAGATAGTGATTCTTCTGATGGATCTGAGCAAAGTAAATTGAAAACTTTCTGGAAAGAATTCACCATTCTACATGCCACTAAGAACATTTGTGATTCATGGGAGGAGGTAAAGATATCAAAATTAACAGGAGTTTAGAATAAGTTGATTCTAACCCTGTATTAGTCCGTTTCTGTTGCTTATAACAAAATACACAGAACTGGGTATTTTATAAAGAAAACAAAATTTATTGCTTACAGTTTTGGAGGCTGAGAAGTCCAAAATCCAGAGAACACATCTGATGGTGGTGATAGTGACCTAAGGGTCTCACATTGCAAGATGGTGGAAGCAAAGAGACCAGAAAGAACCTAACCTTCTCATTCACTCTCGTTTTAAAGCCCTCCAAACCATGCCCACGACCACCAGTTTTAATCCATTCACTACTACATAGTCCTACAATCCAATCACCTCTCCAAATGAAAAATAAAAGTAATGAAGGGCAATTAGCCTTAATGAATATTAAAACATACTATAAATCCACTCCAATAAAAACATTGTGGTACTGGCACACGAATAGACAGATCAGTGGAAGAGAACAGAACAGTAAGTACAGGAATAAATCCAAGTACGTATGGAAATGTAGACCAGAAATCTAAATTTAAAGCATTTTAAATTTAAATAAACAGCATGGTTTACTCACTATTTTAAACTCACTGTTAAGACCTACTGCTCAGAGAGAAAGATTCCTTTCAAAATACCATTGCTTATTG
>NW_007727130.1:393825-397118 GCF_000696425.1 Galeopterus variegatus | reverse complement strand
CAATGAGTTTGGGGAGGACATTCAATCCATTACAAACCATCATGGATGACTTTGTGGTATTCAGGATTTCAGTCAAGGAAGTAAGATGTGTAGAAATAGCAAGAGTAGATTTAGAAGTGTGACCTGAAGATGTGATTAAATTATGTGATAAAATGTTAACAGATGAGGAGTTGCTTCTTCTGGATGAGCAAAGAAAGTTATTTCTTGAGATGAAATCCACTCCTGATGACGATGCTGTGAGCACTGTTGAAATGACAATAAAGGATTTCAAATATTACATAAGCTTAGTTGATAAAACAGTGGCAGGGTTTGAGAGAATTGACTCCAGTTTTGAAAGTTCTCCTGTGAGTAAAATGCTATCAAATAGTACTGCCTGCTGCAGAGAAATCTTTTGTGAAAGGACGAGTCAATCAGTGTGGCAAACTTCACTATCACCCTTTATGAAGAAATTGCCACAGACACTCCAACCTTCAGCAACCCCCACCCTGATCAGTCAGCAGCCATCAACATCAAGGCAAGAGCCCTCCACCCCCAGCCAAAAGATTGTAACTCACTGAAGTCTCAGGTCATTGTTGGCATTTTTTAGCAATAAATTGCTTTTTAATTAAGGTATATGCATTTTTTAGACATAATGCTACTGCACACTTAATAGGCTACAGTATAGAGTAAACATAACTTTTACATGTACTGGGAAACAAAAAATTTGTGACTCAATTTATTGAGATATTCACTTTACTGCAGTCATCTGGAACCAAACCCACAATATCTCTGAGGTATGCCTATATGTAACCTGAACAGGAAAAATTTAATATAAAGAATTATTAACCAGAAACAGGGGGATAACCAGAGAGGACAAAAGAGAACATTAACAATACCACAGAGCTGAGAGTACCCAAATAAGAAACAATTTGTAAAGGGGGTAACTTCTCCCCAAAGCTGAGCTTCAGACTTCATTGGAAAGGGTGTAGCTGCAGCCCAGAGGATGGCTGTAGTGGACTGACTTATGTCCCCCCAAAACTCATTGAAGCTTCAATTGTGTTCCCCAAGCTTTATGTATTAGAAACTTAGCCCCCACTGTGACTGTTAAGAGGGTGGGAAATCCTGTTACAGTAATTGGAAGATGGAGCCTTGAGGAGGTGATTGGATTGTAGGACCGTGCAGTAGTGAATGGATTAGAAATGGTGGTCAGTCCCATTGCCGGTTGCAGTACGGGCGCAACACCGAGGGTTGCAATCCCGTTACCGGTCACGAAAAAGACAAAAAGGAAAAAAAAAATAAAAAAGAAATGGTGGTCAGGGGCGTGGTTCTGAGGCCTTTAAAAGAGGAGAGTCTGTCTTTCTCTTTCTGCTCCCTCTGCTTCCACCATCTTGCAAAATGAGACTCCTGGGTCGCTGTTGCCACCACGAGATAGACTTTGGATTTCCCAGCCTCAGAAACTGTAAGCAGTAAATGTCGTTTTTCTTTATAAATCACCCGGTTTCAGGTATTTTGTTATTAGCAACACAAACAGACTAATACAATGGGAGAGAAGTTTTCTTTGTTATTCTGCATCACAGCTGGTCCACAGCTGGTGGGCTGACGTTGGCAAGCAAGATACTTTACACAGAGGTACCTGATTGGCTCAGCTTGCAAGCAGGCATCTGTAGAGCAGGTCTGCTGAACAGGAAACTGGCTGGAGAGTGAGGGCCACTGGTGGTCCGTGTGCATGTCCTGGCGGCTGTGCCTTAGGAGCAAGAAGAGGGAGGACACCAGGAGCAGCATGAGAAGCCCGTTTCCTGCAGTGTCCCTCCAGTGCCCTCTACTGACAAAGCTTGCCATTGTGCCAGCTGGCAAAGGAAGCACGTTTAAAGGGTCAAACTCCAGTAGCTCAAAGCAGGGCAGAGGCAACAGATTTGGAGCAGAGAGGCAGTAAACTGATAGCTGGCACAGGTTCACTGGGTAAAAGGCTGATTCCTGCTCTTGAACAAGAAGAGTATAAAATGAGCCTAAGACATCTTTTTATGATAGAATGAAATCAAGCACTCAAAGACGAAATAGGGTCATATCCAAGAGACCAGAGAGCAGACTTGAAGGGGGCTTTCATTGGCCAAAACTGGGGTAATTTGAGCAATAAAAAGAATAATGTCAGTAATGGATCACAACCAACTGAATTTTTAAAATTCCATTAGTATGTGGTGATACTAAAAGAGAGAGAGAGAGCATTAAAAAAAAGGAAAATTCTTCTTTTCAGATGAAAGCCAGCTAATAATAAATGTGGAAAGAAAGATAAAATTAGAAAATCAGCTGGCTGGTGGCTCGCTTGGGATAGTGTGGTGCTGATAACACCAAGGTCAAGAGTTCAGATCCCCCTACCAGCCACTGCCAAAAAAGAATTAGAAAATCATTTTGCAAGGTAATAATTGATTCAGGAAATTATCACTAATGAATGTTAAAATCACACACTACAGGTGATTGGGGACAGGTATTTACTTATTCTCAGAATATTATCCCACAGATTACTTAGTAATTCCAAAAGGGAGAAGGTACTTTTAACTAGAGAGATTTGGGAGCCTCCACCCTCATCCAGTCATCAAACTTAGGTTCACTAATGAGACTGCTAGACATGTTCCTCCTAATATGATGCAATAAGCATGCAACATCACCTGTGGAATATTGTTGGAAAAAAGGTTTAACAGCATCAAATCTCTACAAAACAAATCCAGAATTTGAGCTACACTATAATGCAACTGGTCTGAACTTTCCAAAAAGAAGAGTGATCAGATAAAATATAGGATAACCAGTTAAATTTGAATTTCAGATGAACAACAAATCAGCTTTTAGTATAAGCATGGGGCATATTATACTAAAAGATGATTCATTGTTTATTTGACATTCAAATTAGCTGAGCATCCTGGTTTTTTAAATTTTCTAAATCTGTCTATCCTACAAAAAAGTCAATTTGGTAAGAGAAAAGGGGCAAGGGAGAAGATAATATTTTAGATTAAAAGCTTAAATAGACATAACCAATGGCAAAACATGACCCTAGATCATTCCTGGATTGAAAAAGACAGAGCTGTAAAAAAACTTTTGGAGGCAATTATGGCAATACATATATTAAATGATATTGTAAGATTATTTTTTTAATTTTCTTAGGTGTGATGATTTTATTATGAAAATAAGTGTACTTTTTTTTTTTTTTTTTTTTTTTTTTTTTTTTTTTTTTTCGTGTCCCGCAACGGATCGCAACCCTCAGTGTTGCCCCCGTACCGGACCAGGGACCGGCAACGGGATTGCAAACCTCGGGGTTGCTCCCG
>NW_007727130.1:390842-393079 GCF_000696425.1 Galeopterus variegatus | reverse complement strand
TTTTTTTTTTTTTTTTTTTTTTTTGGCAGCTGATCCATATGGGGATCTGAACCCTTGACCTTGATGTTATAACACCACACCCTAACCAACTGTACTAACCGCCCAGCCCCAAATGTACTTATTCTTAAGGGAAGTACAATGACATATTTAGAGATGAAGCAACATGGTTTTTGTAATTTACTTTCCAATGGTTCAGAAAAAAATGGTAAGGGGAGTGTATTCGTCTGTTTCTGTTGTTTATAACAAAATACCTGGAACTGGGTGATTTATAAAAAAATGAAATTTATTGCTTACAGTTTCGGAAGCTGGAAAGTCCATGTCCAGGTAACACATCTGGTGAGGTTCTTCCTTGGTGGTGGCTTCAGCAGCACGGGGTATCACATGGTGAAGGAAAGAGAGAACTCTTCATGTGCTCACCATTTAAAGCCCTCAGAACTGTGCCCATGACCACCATTAATCTATCAATTTATTACTCAGTGAATAGATCAATCCATTCACTAAGCATAGTCCTCAACATTCCAATAACCTTTTCAAGGCCCCACCTTTCAATTACCATAATAGAACATCTTCTTCACACTGTCACTGTGAGGACTAAGTTTTGGGGGGACATCAATCCACAGAAGGGAGGAAATGGGGAGATGTAGGTTAGAAGTTATAAGGTAGCAGATACATAGGATGAACAAGTCTAGAGATATAATGTATAACATGAGGACTATAGGTATATAATGTACAACACGAGTTTAGTTAAGACGAGGTCCTACTGGAATAGAGTAAGTTCCTAATCCAATATGGCTAATGTCTTTATATGAAGAAGGCCATGTGGAGACAGACACCCAGGGAGAATGCCATGTGACAACGAAGGCAGAGAATGGAGTTATGCAGCTGCAAGCCAAGGCAAGCCACCAGAACCCGGGAAGAATTCTCCCCTGCAGCTTTCAGAGGGAGCATGGCCCTGCTCACACCTTGATTTCAGACATCCGGCCTCCAGAACTGTGAGACAATAAACTCCTGTTGTTTTAAGCCATCCAGTTTGTGGTGCTTTGCTATAGCAGCCCTAGAAAACTAATGCAACCGCCAACAACTTTACACTCAAATTCAACACCTTAGAAGAAATTGACCAACTCCTAGGAAACCATAAACTGTCAAAACCCAGTCAAGATGAAATTGACAACGTGAATAGTTACAACCATTAAAGAAATTAAATTTATAATTTAAAAGTTCCGGAAAAAGGGCCGACCCCGTGGCGCACTCAGGTGAGTGCGGCGCTGGGAGCGCAGCGATGCTCCCACTGCAGGTTCGGATCCTATAAAGGAATGGCCAGTGTGCTCACTGGCTGAGCGCGGTGTGGGTGACACCGTGCCAAGGGTTGCATCCCCTTACTGGTCACGAAAAAGACAAAAAATAATTACATAAATAAATAAATAAAAAATAAATGTCCCTGAAAAAGAAATCTCCAGGCCCGGATGGTTTCACTGGAGAATTTTACCAAAGATTCAAAGAAGAATTTGCACTAATCTTACACAGTCTCTTCCAGGAAATAGAAGAGGACGGAACACTGTCCGACTCACTTTGTGAAACCAATGATACTCTGATGTCAAAACCAGACAAAGACAGTACCAAAAAAGGAACACTACAGACCAATATCTCTCATAAATATAGACACAAACATCCTCAACAAAATGTTAGCAAATGAAATTCAACAATGTATAAAAAGAATAATACACTTTGACCAAGGGGGATTTAATACAGGCATGCAAGACTTGAATTCATCAAGATTGCACAACACAAGATCAACACATAAAAATCAATTTAATTCCTATATTCTGTTCATCAAGTTCATCAAGATTGAATTCATCAAGATTGCACAACACAAGATCAACACATAAAAATCAATTTAATTCCTATATTCTGTTCATCAAGTTCATCAAGATTGAATTCATCAAGATTGCACAACACAAGATCAACACATAAAAATCAATTTAATTCCTATATTCTGTTCATCAAGTTCATCAAGATTGAATTCATCAAGATTGCACAACACAAGATCAACACATAAAAATCAATTTAATTCCTATATTCTGACAATGAAAACATGGAAACCAAAATCAAAAACACAGTACCAGGTACAATTCCTCCAAAGAAATGAAATATGTAGGGCCGGCCCGGTGGCGCACTGCTACAGTGCGCCGCTTGGGAAGCGCGGTGGCGCTCCCTCCGAGGGTTCGGGTCCCACATAC
>NW_007727130.1:372172-389855 GCF_000696425.1 Galeopterus variegatus | reverse complement strand
TTGCCGGACACGAAAAAAAAAAAAAAAAAAAAAAAAAAAAAGAAATGAAATATGTAGATATCAACCTAACAAAACACATACAGAATCTGCATGATGAAAGTTATAAAATGCTGATTAAAAAAACAACAAAGAAGACCTAAGTACTTGGGGAGACATACCTTATTCACAGATTGGAAGACTCAACAAAGTAAAGTGTTTCCATTCTCCCTAAATTGACCTGTATGTAGATTTAATACAATTTCTATTCAAAAATCAGCAAAGTTTTTATAGACAGAGAAGCTTATTTTTAAATTTATATAGGAAGGGAAAGGCCTTAAGAATAGTCAAAACAATTTTGAAAAAGAACAATGAAGTGAGAGGAATCACTCTTCTCAATGTTAAAGCTTACTATATAGCTACAATAACCAAGATAGTGTGGTACTACTGGCAGAGGGATAGAAACAGATTAATGGAACAGTTTCAGGACCCAGAAATATATCACATAAATATGCCCAATTATTTTTGACAAACGAGCAAAAGCAATCTGTATGATAGCCTTTGCAATAAATAATGTTGCAGCAGTTAGACATCCATGGGGGGAAAAAAAGAACCTTAAACTAAACCTCACACTTTACACAAAAATTAACTCAAAAGTGATCATAGACTTAAATGTAAAAACTTGTAGAAAAAAAAACAACATAGAATAAAATCTTCAAACCTAGAATGATTAGGCAAAGAATTCTTAGACTTAACACCAAAAGCATATAACCCATATAAGGAAAGATTATAAATCGAACTTCATCAAAATTTAAAACTTTGTTCTGTGAAAGGTCCTGCTAAGAGAATGAAAAGACAAATTACAGACTGGGAGAAAATATTTGCAAACCACACATGCTACACAGAACTTATAGCTAGAATATAAATGTCCCATTCTCTGAGTACCAATAGGTGCCCTGCAATTCAATTCAATTCTGACACTAACTATTCAGAATTAGTGCAGACTCCACAAGTTAACGGGCTCAGTCTTACAGGACTGCAGTCACTTCAGACACCAGGTCCAAGTCCTTGGTCTCCAGGTTACCCACATTGATGTCCAACTTGGCTACAAATTCAGGGGTCCTCATGACCTCCCTTCAGCTTCTAAAATTCACTGGAACAACTTGCAGAATTCAGGAAAACACTTACTTATGTTTACTGGTTTATTATAAAGAATATAACTCAGGAAGAGCCAAGTAGAATGGAGGCATTGGGCAAGGTATGGGGACAGCGGGGTATGCAGAGCTTTCATGCTCTTTCCAGGTGTGCTCTGTAGAGCTAGGGCTGAGTCTGGAGCTCACAGACCCCTCAAGCCCATTGTACAGACTGGGTCACAAGCCCTTCACATGCAGGTCTACAAGCGAGATAATCAGAAAAAAAGGTCCTTGGAGCCTTGGTTCAAGAAAGAGTGGTCATTTTCTGCACACACACATCTAGGAGCTAGGCAGTCCAAAGAGAAACTCAAAACTCAACTGCTACCGGCAAAGTCCAAAGAAAAACTGAGCAGCTGCCAGGAAAGTAAACATGCTCTATTTTTAGACGGGAGCTCTCTGCTGGCCAGCAGTTCAGGGCCACAGCTCCACACAACTGAAGTTTACAAAGAATGTGCTGCACCACACCCAACCGGACCTGAGGAGAGGGGGCCTGATTAAACTATTCTATTTTACCAACATGCTTCTAGTACCTCTATGTGTTCGACAACCTGGAAGTTTCCTGAAACCCATGTTTTAGAAGTTTTTAATGGAAGTTTCACTACATAGGCATGATCGATTAAATGATTGGCAATTGGTAATTGCACTCAATCTCCAACTCCTCTATCCTCCCCAGAGGTCAGGGAGTGGGACTAAAAGTTCTAAACCTCTAATTGTGGCTTGCTCTTTCTGGCAATCAGCTCCCATCCTGAAGCTATCCAAGGACTCCAGCCACACATTAGCATACAAAAGATATTCATATCACTCAGGAGAGTCCAAGTGTTCTAGGAGCCATGTGCCAGGAACCGAAGACAAAGACCAAATATATATATATATATATTTTATTATACCACAATACAGAAATCTCAAAAGTCAAAATCAAACAATTCAATTAGAAAATGGACAAAACACATGCCCTGACATTTTACCAAAGAGGATATACAGATAGCAAATAAACACATGAAAAAATGTTTAACATCGTTAGCTTTAGAAAAATGCAAATTAAAACTGCAGTAGTATATCACTGCAACACAACTATCAGTATGGCTAAAATAAAAAACAGTGACAACATCAAATACTGGCAAGGATGTACAGAACCTGATCACTCATACACAGCTGGTGGGAATGTAAAATAGTATACCCACTCTGGAAAATAGTTTGGCAGTTCCTTTTAAACTTAAATGGCCACAAATAAATAAATAAACAAACAAACTTAAATGAACTTACCAAATGATCCTGAAATATATATCCTTAGATATATATCCTAAGAAAATAAAAACTTATTTTCCACACAGAAATTTGCATAAAATGTTCACAGCAGCTTTATTTGTAACAGCCTAAAACTAGAAACTACCCAAATGTACTTCAATGCGTGAATGCTTAAACAAGCTGTAGTAGCATATCCATATCAAGAAATACTATTCAACAACAAAAAAGAATAAACTATTGATATGCACAACTTGAGTGGACCTTGAGGAAATTATGCTGGTGAGAAAAGCCAATCTGAAAACTACACTAGAGCATGATTTTGTTCATATAAGTTTGTGAAATACCATCAATTATAGAAATAGAGAACAGATTAGTGGTTGTCAATGACTAGGGATGGATGGGAGGTGATGGGTGTGGCTATAAGGTATTTTGGAGGTGACAGCACATTTAGGTATCTTGATTGTAGTTGTAGTTACACCAAGCTACACATATGATAAATTGCATAGAGTTACACGAGCACACGTAATAACTGATGAAATCTGAATAAGCTCTATGGATTGTACCAATGTCCATGTTCTGGTTCTGATATTTACTTTGGTTTTGCAAGAGGAACCAAACATTGAAGAAGGCTTGCTGTAGGGTGCACAGGACCTCCCCATATATTTCTTCATACATTCCTTTATTTATAATTCCTGTATCTTCCTTTGTATCTATAATTATTTCAAAGTAAAAATGTTTAGTTAAAAAAAAGATATATGGCTAATCTCCCATGATACAGCCTTTCTTAATTTTCACTAAATACCAGTGAAGACAAAGAATATAGGTGAAAATTCACACTACTGAATAATCTGAGTATAACATCTTCTAATCATAAGCCAGAAAAGTGTGCACAGGTTTCTCCTCCAGACTTTCTCAGACTTTACCTCAGGTAACAGAAATCAAGAAGGAAAAGGAGGAAAAAGAGAAGGAGAGACTAAAGCAGGAGATGTGGAAGGAGGAAGAAGGAGGGGGAGGGGAGCAAAAGAAGGGGGAGAGAAAAAGACCAAACTACTTCATACCTGCCCACTGTTTGGTAGCTCATTTAGAGACAAAAAACTTGTATCAACCAGAAAGAGGTGCAGTAATTCCTCCATCTTCTATTGACTATTTGAAAAGCAGTAGCATTCTATACTGTACCGTTTCCCAGATATCTTTCTATATTAAAGCAGAGATGCCAAATCCCAGAAAAAGTGTAGGCAGGTAATAATGAAGGAGATAAGTCTAAGTAAAATTCTGAAAATTAATTTCCCTGTAGGTGAAGCAATATTGATGGGTCAGAGATTGAAATAACCCTGGGGTCAGTATGTGCAAAGATTATACACACACCTTATACTGACAAATTCTTTCTTTCCTGGGACATTAGAAAATTACACGTCAAAGAATGTTTAAAGATATCCATTAATAGAATTTAATGGAGGCTTTATAGCTTGCAAAACACTGAAGATAAAGTGATAGAAAATGGTACATAAAGAAAAAAAAAATCGTCCAAATAGCAAGAACATAGTTTTAAAAGAAAACACTGAAATAAAAGAAATGTGATGAAAGATATCAATTGTAACAACAAATATAAATAGATGAAGCCCCTCTATTCAAAGACAAAGATTCACATATGGAAAAACATAATAATAAATCCTACATAATCTTTTGTTTCACTTCATTTTAGGTAATTTCCTTACGAACAGATTTAAATTTTTTTTAAAAAGTTGCAATATTATTGTCAAATAAAGAAGTTCCATTAAAAAGCAAATAGCAGGAAATAAAACAGAGTTTATTTTTTATTGTTAAGGTACAATAAAGATAAAACTATCACAAGCCACTATGCACCAAATAACAGGGCAACAAAATATTAAAAAGCAAAAGCTATTACAACCACAATGAATAATTGATGAAAACATAAAGATAGTAAAAAATTTTAACTTGTCACTTAGAATCATTTAGATTTACTTAGGAAATAGATGGCATACTCAACCAGATAATTTGACTAGGAGTTATGCAGGATAGACTGGCCTTTACTCTAGGCTATTTTGGCCCTACTACTGAGGCATTACTCTTCTGAGTATTCTACTCAACATCCCACATGTTATATGTTTTCTCCATTTGTGATGCTGGGAACTTGAAAAACCTCCAGCCCTGTGTGAACATCAAGATTTTTTCCACCTGATCCTTTCTGGTAATTCTTTCCCCAGCCTCAGGGAGATTTCTCAAATGCATGCTCTGAAGACTCGATGGCAAATCTCCAGGAGCTCTTTCTCTGTGTAGTTCTCTCCTCTCTGTTACTCTGTGAATTCACCTTGGCCTTCCCAAATTCTCAATGAACTCTTTCTTCTCAACTGAGGGAGACTACACTGCAGCCTGGGATCTCTCTCTAGGGAATTAGTGAGGGAAAACATAGGGCTCACTTCCTTTGTTTACCTTCTTTCAGGGATTACTATTCTACATGGCCTGTTGTCCTGTGTTTGAAAACCATTCTTTATAAATTTTGTGGGTTTTTTAAAAATTTGTTTAAGATAAGAGGGTAAATCTGTCCATCTTTCTCCATCAAAGTCAAGAACAGTAATCTTTTAAAAGTAATTTTAACTTTAAAAAGAAGAATGAAAAGATCAAATAAATGACCATGGAGAAATGAAAAGTAAGCTGACAAAATTCACAGGAGGAATTAAAGATTTAAAATAAATAGTCAGAAAAAGAAAATCAACATTCTAAACTGAAAAAAGATGAAATGCACAGTAACATGGAGGGTGAGATTTGTAAAAATCCTATTAAAAACAAAGAAGAAAAAATGACAAAAAGAGAGAACAATAGAAAGAAGATAATGCAGAAATCTGCCACAGCAGCTTAACATACACGTGATTGGTATTCCTGAATTAAAAGAACAAAACAAATGAAACAGAAGATTATTCAAAATTATAAAAGAAGAAAACACTGCTAAAATTTTTACCACAGCAGCTTAACATACACGTGATTGGTATTCCTGAATTAAAAGAACAAAACAAATGAAAAAGAAGATTATTCAAAATTATAAAAGAAGAAAACACTGCTAAAATTTTTAAAAATATATATTGAATTCACTGATTAATCCTGTACAATATTTTCCAGGTAAATAATTGTGCAGAATGATCAACATGAAGACATGTATTGTTGCAGGATAATAAAAAAAACTCAGTGAGCAGGTAAACTTGGGGCAGAAAAATCAAGTCATGTGCTAGGGCTGAAAGAAAAATGGTGGGTTTAATCTCACCTCCTACTTCCCCATAGCAACATTTAATGACAAAGGAAAGTGGAGGAATGTTTACAGAATCTTAAAAAGGAGGGAAAAAGAATGAGCCAAGAATATTATACTCAGCCCATCTGTTTTATGTTTATGGCAACAGAAGAGCATTCTTAATTTTGTGCAGATTCTGAGAATAAGAAGACATTAATGGGTCCTTCTTTAAAAGAGAACAAAACAAAGAAAAACAAAAAACTACCTGATGAAAATGTACCCAAGAAGAATCAGCATTCTTAATTTTGTGCAGATTCTGAGAATAAGAAGACATTAATGGGTCCTTCTTTAAAAAAGAACAAAACAAAGAAAAACAAAAAACTACCTGATGAAAATGTACCCAAGAAGAATCGAATCAAGAAAAAGAACTCAAAGATGGGGAATCCATGTTTTAAAAGTACTGGTAGTGAACAATGAATACATTTAAATATGTAAGACAAATTATTATATTTATTGTTTTACAACAAAATGAAAGTTTATACACTTTGGTTATATAAAAAATTATTCATTTTTAAATGTTTGTTGGTAGAATGTATACTAATATATTCATACTAGTATACTAATATACTTGCTGCTGTTCTTATCTTTAAGCAGAAGAGTTAAAGGCTACTGAAAAACTTGACAAATTAAAATAATGATTACAGATAAACCACAGACTGGGAGAAAATATTTGCAAAAGATATATCTGATAAAGGACTATTATCCAAAATATATAAAGAAATCTTAAAACTCAATAATAAGAAAACAAACAACCTGATTAAAAAATGGGCCAAAGACCTCAAAGAAGATATGCAGATGGCAAATAAGCATATGAAAAGATACTGCACATCATATGTCATTAAGGAATTGAAAAATAACAATGAGATACTACTGCACACCCATTAGAATAGCCAAAATCCAAGACACTAACAACCCCAAAGCTAGCAAGGATGTGGTACAACAGAAACTCTTATTCACTGCTGGTGAAAATGCAAAATGGTCCAGCCACTTTGGAAGACAATTTGGCAGTTTCTTACTAAACTAAAAATACTCTTATCATATGATCCAAAGGATGTGTGTTCATTTATATTTATCCAAACCAGTTAAAAACTTATGTACACACAAAAACCTGCACACAGATGTTTACAACAGCTTTATTCATAGTTGCTAAAACTTGGAAGCAACCAAGATGTCCTTAAGTGAGTGAATGGATTAATAAACTATAGTACATGCAGACAATGAAATAATGTTCAGCGCTAAAAAAGAAATGAACTATCAAGCCATGAAATGGCATGAAAGAAGTTTAAATGCATATTACTAAGTGAAAGAAACCAATCTGAAAAGGCTACATACTGTATGATTCCAACTATATGACATCTGGAAAAGTCAAAACTGTGGACACAGTAAAAAGATCATTGGTTGCTACAGGTTCGTGGGGATGGAGAGAGAAACAGGCAGAGCACGGAAGATTTTTGAGCAGTGAAACTACTCTGTATGATACTATAATGGTGGATATATATCATATAAATTTGTCCAAGCCCACAGAATACACAACACCATGAGTGGATCCTAATTGAAGCTATGAACTGTGAGTGATAATGTAACAATGTAGGTTCATCAGTTGTAGCAAACATACCACTCTGGTGGGGGATGGTGATAATGGGTTGAGGGTATAGGGAAAATCTCTGTACCTCCTGCTTAATTTTGCTATGAACCTAAAACTGCTCTTAAAAAAGTCCATTTTTTAAAATTGCTTGCTTCATTTAAGAAAATCAATGGTTGATGTTAGACTTTACATTTGTAGTTGATTTCTAAATATCATTCAAATAGCAACCCAACATAGCTCACTAATGCTCACTGATAAACTAATGAGTAACCTGTTATTGGTCAGACCAAAGTAAGGACTGTGACCAGAAAGAATCATTAAACAAAATTAAGCCATTAAAACTTACAAATTTAAAATATTTTATGTAGCCAGGTAGAAAGAGTATGAGGAAAGGTACTGTAACTAAGTGGGATAGTATTAGTAAAAAGTTAAACACATAAATCAAAGAAATAGGACAGAGAATTCAGAAATAGACTCACACATATTTTGTGTCAATTGATTTTCAACAGTAGTCAAAGATGATTCAGTAGAGAAAGGATAGTCTTTTCAACTAATGGTGCTGAAATAATTTTATGTTCATATGCAGAAAATAAACAAAAAAATCCATACCTCACACCATATACTCAAATTATCTCAAAATGGATCATATGTCTAAATGTAAAACCTAAAGTTATAAAACTTCTAGAAGAAAACATAAGAGAAAAACATTTGTGGCCTTGGACGAAGCAAAGTTTTCTTAGATAGGACACGCAAAGCACAATCCATAAAATGAAAATTTCATAAATTGAACTTTATCAAAATTACAAACTTTTTAAAAAGTACTGTTAAGAGAATGAAAAGACACTTAGAAGGTTCTTTGAATTATTTTCAGCAAAGATTTCAAAGTTGTAATTTAATGATATTAAAAAAGAAAAGTAGGGTTCAGCATCCAGCATCATCCCTAACTTCCTAATCTTTGCAAAGTGGGAGCCCACACCAGCCACCTCATATGCCTTATTTAGCCTACCTAGCTCAGACAACGGGCCCAACCATGTGTTCATAGAGCATCTTATATATATGACTAACACAACTCTTATAGTCTGTGTAACTCACTTCTATTCAAATCTATTAGTAAAACTTACAAATTTAAAATATTTTATGTAGCCAGGTAGAAAGAGTATGAGGAAAGGTACTGTAACTAAGTGGGATAGTATTAGTAAAAAGTTAAACACATAAATCAAAGAAATAG
This sequence comes from Galeopterus variegatus, assembly GCF_000696425.1. Taxonomy (NCBI): domain Eukaryota; kingdom Metazoa; phylum Chordata; class Mammalia; order Dermoptera; family Cynocephalidae; genus Galeopterus; species Galeopterus variegatus. The sequence continues at coordinate 381,327 of NW_007727130.1, read as the reverse complement.
GACAGAGAATTCAGAAATAGACTCACACATATTTTGTGTCAATTGATTTTCAACAGTAGTCAAAGATGATTCAGTAGAGAAAGGATAGTCTTTTCAACTAATGGTGCTGAAATAATTTTATGTTCATATGCAGAAAATAAACAAAAAAATCCATACCTCACACCATATACTCAAATTATCTCAAAATGGATCATATGTCTAAATGTAAAACCTAAAGTTATAAAACTTCTAGAAGAAAACATAAGAGAAAAACATTTGTGGCCTTGGACGAAGCAAAGTTTTCTTAGATAGGACACGCAAAGCACAATCCATAAAATGAAAATTTCATAAATTGAACTTTATCAAAATTACAAACTTTTTAAAAAGTACTGTTAAGAGAATGAAAAGACACTTAGAAGGTTCTTTGAATTATTTTCAGCAAAGATTTCAAAGTTGTAATTTAATGATATTAAAAAAGAAAAGTAGGGTTCAGCATTCACCATCATCCCTAACTTCCTAATCTTTGCAAAGTGGGAGCCCACACCAGCCACCTCATATGCCTTATTTAGCCTACCTAGCTCAGACAACGGGCCCAACCATGTGTTCATAGAGCATCTTATATATATGACTAACACAACTCTTATAGTCTGTGTAACTCACTTCTATTCAAATCTATTAGTTAGCACAATTTCAATTGCAAGTGACAGAAACTCTAACTTAAATAATTTAACAAAAAGGAAATTTGCGGGCTCATGAAGTCCAGGGGTAGATCTACGTTCAATTAGTGCGACTCAGGAGCTCAAATGATGTCAGCAGAACCTAGTCTTTCTCCCTCTCTTCGCTCTGCTGTCTTAAAAATACAGATTTCAAGGACCTACCGAAGACATAATGAATCAGAATCCCTAGGAGTTGGACCCAAGAATATATATTTAAAATAAAACAAAGCAAAAAACCTTCCCAGGAGAATGTCATAAAGCTCTCATTGGTTAAATATTTTATCTGTGGGCCGGCCCGGTGGCGCACTGGAGAGTGCGCCGCTTGGGAGTGTGGCAGCGCTCCCGCCAAAGGTTCGGATCCCATGTGGAGACCGGTTCCCGCTCACTGGCTGAGCGCAGTGCGNAAAATATATATATATATATTTTATCTGTGTATATACCCAGATAATAACAAGCTTCTTGCAGGCAAGGACAACTTCTTCTGCACCCTGATCATATATCAGACTGGGCATGAAACAGGTACTCTATAAAGTCTGGTAGATCTGGTAATGCTGTAAAACTCATTCATGCTGGCATCAAAAGACAATTGAAAAAAAAAATTCTGATAAGCTTTGAGAAAAATCTGGGCTAGTGAAAGTACTGTTGGATCCAAAGTTTAACAACTATACCCAAAGGATATTAGTGAATAAATTAGAATTGGTGAAGAGAAAAGCCTCAGACAGTATTCCAAAGAGCTCTGTTCTTGGCTATACAGTGTTCAAAATTCTTTAGAACTTAAAAAGGATATAGATGATAAAACTAAAAACAAAACTAGGAGATGGAACATGATAAAAATGTATTTCATAATGTTGTTAAATAGGATGGCCACCCAAACATTAGTTCAATTTTGGTATTCTTCCAGTCTTCACATTATATGTATTTTTTTGTATATATATTGTCAGATTCATTTTTTCCCGCAAGCGTCAACATTTTGGCTGCCAAATTGTCTAGACTTACATCCTCACAACTTCAAATCTACTGGGAAGAAAGCTTTTCTTTTCCAACAACTGTAAAAAAAAAAGTTCTGGCTTGATTTTCATTGAACAGAACTGGCTACCATACTTGTTTTTAAATATCATTCACTGGAGCCAAGGGGACATGATGATCTAATTGGCCACGCCTGAGTTCCACACGCACCAGTGGGAGCTAATGGTAGTATCAGCTACACCTGACACACACACAGACTCTAGAGAAGAAAACTTGGTTACTGTTAGCATTAGAAAGGGGACTAAACTTTCTAAAGAGCTGCTAAACTACAACCAAATAAGCCAAGGTCCCTGCTCTCCGGGTGCTTACGTTCTACTCAGGAAGACAACTATGTTAACAGATAGTTTCAATATAAGGTGGTCAATGATGGGATAAAGGTTTAGAGGGTAGAAGGGCAAGTAATTTCAGGCTTGGGGTCAGGATCATGGCTGAGGAAGATTCCAGAAGAGTTAATGTCTGAGTCTAGAATGATTCACAAAATTTTATGTGTAGAAGAGGGATTGGGAGTGATACAAGGATGTTTCCAGGCAGTCTAGTTCAAAGACTTGATCTCCTTGAAAGTAGAAATTATGTCTCGTACGCATCTCCCCAAAATCCAACATGGTGCCTGGTGTCTAGTGAACACTTAATACGTGTTCTAGAAATTTTTAATAATCCCTCATTAACCTTCAACAAAAAGGGGGATTTGCAAATGTATTGCTAGGGCTAGGGCTCACAGATCCTTCAAGGCCGTTGTACAGACTGGGTCACAAAACCTTCAACGCAGGTCCATGAGCTAGGTAATAGGAAAAGATCCCGTGAGCCGTGGGTAAAAAATTAATAGGCTTTATTCAGAGAAAGGAACAGCCATCCTAGTGGCCTCCCGGAGCGTCCTGAGAAGTGGGGTCGGCTCAGAGCCATTAGTCCTTTATACTTAGGTCCATAACCCAGGACACCTGCATACTCATATGCAATTACATTAGTTAACAGCCAAGGAACACCTGGGCACACGTGCATATTTACATCAAATGCTCAGCAAGATTCTGAACATCTGAGGGGCCCTGACCATTTACCTATATTTTCCCAACAGTAAGGTGGAAATTTAACCTCATTATTCAGAGAAGAAAATTGAGTTAGAGAAGTTAGGTCATCAAGATCACAGTGCCAGCCAATGATAGTGCCAAGATACCCATCCCCCCTCCAGAGACAGAGATAAATACAGGCCAATCCAACCCAAAATCCAGACATGGAGAAGGATACCGCAAATCCTAGGCTTGCATTATTAAAGCAATAAAATGAGAAATAAAATAAAGTAAAAGTTCTACTATGATCAGCAGTTCTTCTTATAAAGCCCAAAACACCAAATTTTCTTCTGATTTCAGATGTCAGGTGGTAAAACTTTATTTTACAATGTTCTTAAATAAACAAGAACTGGGGAAAAAAACTGAGGGGGAAACATGTTTGTTTGAGTGAATTGCTAAGCAACACCACACATGCCAGAAACTCCTTTTGGATTTCCTGTTGCAAATGGAGACCGTGACACCAGTGCGTACTTCAGCTCGAGTCTGTTTCATCAGTTCACGCTGGGGGGGAAAAAAAAGCAAAACAGGAAACAAACAGGCAATTCTAATAATACAAAAACTAGAGGTGTGGAGACTACTAGGTATTAAATTAGACTGAACTGTTTTTAAGGTTGCCTTTTAAAATGGCTTCTTTGAGTGTCCACCGTGTCACTTAGACTAAGAGGTGGGGTTTGTACAGGGTGTCCCCAGAAGAACCTATCATACAGATGCTATAAAACCAAACAGCATTCAGGCTATGGTATCTATCCCATTCAGTATTTCAGACCCTATAGATTACTGAAATTTGTAATATGACAATAGAATTGTGGCAATCAAATGAAGAAAAATATAACTTTGTGCATCTCACTTATTTAAAGAGAAGTAGGGTTTCAAGATGGGTGTTAAAGAAAGGAATTCTGTGGGTAGGGAGAGAAATTTACAGCCTCAGGGCCTGCTTGAGAAAAAGCGAGGCACTCTAAAGAGGGAAAATATTTTAAAGGAAAAGCATGAAAGGGAGCATTAGTAAGCCAGAAAGAATGAATAGATATTTGAGCAGGAAACATATTGGATGGCTGGTGTTGAGTTTATGAAGACTAAGACTGAAAATATTAGTGAAACTTCTGGAATGTAAGATTTAGGATGCAATGGACCAAATACTATTCAAGTTACATTACGCAAAAATTGCTGTGAATTTTTTTAATTACATTTTTTGTGGTGATCTGTAAATAAAACTTTGGGTAAGCACACGTCTGACTCAGAGTTACATATGTGTAGACACTTTTTCAATCAATCTGAATTTTTTATTTATTTATTTATTTATTTTTCCTTTTTGTCTTTTTTTGTGTCCGGCAACGTACCACAACCCTCAGTGTCGCGCCCGTACCGGACCGGGACCGGCAACGGGATCGCAACCCTCGGTGCTGCACCCGCCCCTCGCTCAGCCAGTGAGTGGGAACCGGTCTGTATGTGGGATCCGAACCCTCAGCGGGAGCGCCACCGTGCTCCCAAGCAACGCACTGTAGCAGTGCGCCACCGGGCCGACCCTCAATCTGAATTTTTAAGAGAGAGGGTATAGCCTCAGGAAGAATGTTTCAGATTTTATGTTAAATAATTGACACTGTAAAATAAATACCTATTAATATTATTATTACCTACAAAATAAAGTCTGTACTCCTTGACATGTATCTCAGGCCTTCTGTGATCTGTTCCTACCTGCCTTCCCTACCCACACCTGCCTGGGTAATCTCTCTTCTGAACCCCCTCTTGTATTGAAAGCCTTCACTCTTGATTTGATACAAAATAATATTCCCCCTTCTGTTGTTATTCAGATTCAGGGTGTGTGTCTCTCCAATAAGCATATAACTCCCTGAAGGATCTGTCCAAATAGTACTTTGTCTTGTTTTGTTCATTCTAACTAAAATAATAATTTCTTTACTATGCCTAGTAAAAGCACAGAATTTGAACCCAACAAGTAGATATTAATTGAATTAATTTGTTTATTCTACTGTTCCTTGATAATATTGTTTTTCTATCGGTATTCTCCTCCTTATATCTCTGGACTTCAGACTTGCTAGCAAAAAAGAGAAAAAGTAAAGAAGAAATGAGAAAACTAAGCAGTAATCTGCTATCTTCTAAACTTTGAACTGTAGGAAATGAAAACATCTTCAAGGAACAAATATCTCAAAATTTAAAATACCACTTTGAGCAGTGACTTTATAACAGCTTCACAAGGGCATAAAGTATTCCAAGGGTCCTTGGGGCCCAGAGGAGAAGTGATATGTGAAATTTAAAAAGAGCTCTACATGAAAAGATAGGAGACCCCAGTTTTACTCAAATCTAGCTCTGTGGCTTACAATGATGGCAGCTAACTAGATTCATTCATTCACTCAACAAATCCCTGTAGAATATAAACTGAAATCCCTGTAGAACATAAGTTCTCCTCCGTGGAAGGCTGGGTTTTTTGCCTGTTTCACTGATGGCTCTCTCTCCTAGTGTTGTGCCTGGCACATAGTAGGTGCTCAGTAAGTATCATTGGAATCCTCTGCGCTGGGCATGGAGTCCCTGTCCTCAGGAAGCTCATAGTCTTGTTGAAGCAATGACATCCAAATAAACAATTATAATAGAAAATAATTATTGTAAGTAATATATGAGCTAATAACAGCTCTAACACTATTTAGCATTTACCATGTTCACATGCCTTACTGCCATGTTCTGAATGTTTGTATCCCCCCCAAATTCATACACTGAAATACTAATCCTCAAGCTGATGGTATTAGGAGGTGGGGCCTTTGGGAAGTGATTAAGTCATGGGGATGGAGCCCTCACAAATGTAATTAGTGTCCTTATAAAAGAGGCCCAAAGGCTCTCTTTTGCCCCTTCTACCACATGAGGACACAGCTAGAAGGCACTGTCTTTGAACCAGAAAGTGGACACCAGACTCCACATCTGCTGGCACCATGATCTTGAACTTCCCAGCTTCCAACTGTGAGAAATAAATGTATACTGTCTATAAGCTACCCAGTTTGTGGTATTTTATTATAGCAGCCTAAACAGGCTAAAATGCTTACATGTATTAATTCACCTAATCCTCACAACAACCCTATGAGGTGGACATTATCACTATTCCCATTTTACAGGCACACAGAGGTAAAGTGACTTGCTCAAGGTCACACAGCTAGGAAGTGGCAGAACAAGATCTGAACCCAGACAGTCTTCTTCTAGGGTCCTTGCAATGAATTAATGCAGTGCAGGCACAAGCCACAGAATAAGTCTGACTCAAGGACCACTGAAGTTTCTTCTAGGTCTGGGACTCCAGCTGATGGTAACATTGCTGACACTGTTGTGAGGCACCCTCCTGCAAGAATGCACTTACACACCACTCGTGCAGAAAAGGACAGTTTATTCACTCCAGCTGGCCAGCGACCATCTCTCAAGGAGCAACCAAGGGAGAATGGCCCCAGGCCTTAGTCTTGTGGGGTTTTTAAAAACCACATCCTGTTGGCACACAGGTTTGTCCAGGTGTACAAAGCAAGAGAGGTAGCTAGGTTACAGAAGCCAAAAATGAGACATTAGAGCAATCAAGCATACAAATTTTTATTGTGTATGGTTTTTGTTCCCATGTAATAGTTCACTGTGTATGGCTCCTGTTTCTATGTAACGGTTTTTGTTTCTATGAGAAGGTTAACAGTTTTTTACACAGAAGGGGGGATAGTCTGACAATGGGAATGGAGCAGTGCCTTCCCAAGATGTCATTGGTATTGCTCAGGATTCTCTGTTATTGAACTGAAAGCAGTCACAGCCAGGGGGGTCCTTCAGGATGGGGTGAGGCAGGTGATGTGGTAAATTCCAGGAACTAGGCCATTGTGTCAGGTCAGACAGGCGGTAAAATGGAGTTACTTAGGTTAAGCAAGCAATTCTATAGAAGCAGATAGCGTATGTTATGAGGGTGTAGGGAGCTCTATTTTAATACAAAGCATAGGAATATAGGAAAAATTTTTATGAAACCCCTTCCATTTGGGACACACTGGTGCTTCTAAAATTTAGGATGCCTCAGAATCCACCAAGATGATTTTGAATATCAAGCCTGAAATTCTGGAGATTTTGAATCAATTACACTGGAGTGGGGACCTGAAATCTATATTTTTAGCAAGTGCCCCAAGTGATGCTGAAGGTCTTCTGATCACATTTTAAAACGTTGCACTAGGGCCTACTCTCCAGAGGATCCTTTGGCTCACATTCTGTACTTTCTTTTCAGGCCTGGCTGTCCTGGCCATGTGTCTGTTAAGAATTCTTTGTCTACGCAGTGTTGGTGGTGGTGTTCATGGTGTCTTCACCTTTAGATGTTCCTCAGATGACAGGCATCATAACCCTTACCCAGGATGGTAATCTCTGGGATTTTTTTGTCTGTCTCCTCTTGAGGGCAAGGGCTGTATCACACTCTGCTTTACATGCCCAGCTCCTAATTCAGTGCACAGGAAATGTTTTCAGAATGAACTGATGAATAACATGAGCCAGGCCGGTGCTCAGGACCCACCAGCACTCCCTTTGAGAAGCTCATAGTTAAGTGAAGGACATGGATACCTAAATAAATAAACAGCAGTATCAGGTGACAGGTAAGCATAATTACTTAAATATGAGCAGCATGTTTTGAGTTCATAGGGAACCAACAAACAATGATGCACAGGTGGATATGTGGCATGGGACCATGCTAGAAAAGTAGATTAGGAGCTGCTAAGGGCTGAACTGTGCCCTCCAAAAAATGTATTTGTTGAAGTCCTAACCCCCAGTACTTCAGAATGTGACTGTACTTGAAGATAGGGTCTTTAAAGTGGTAATTAAGTTAAAATGAGGTTGTTACGGTGGGCCCTAATCCAATATGACTGGTATCCTTATAAGGAGAGAAAATTAGGACACAGAGGCATACAGAGGGAAGACCATGTGAGGTTGCAGGCAGAGGATGGGCTATGTGCAAGCCAAGGAGAGAGGCCTCAGCCGAAACCAACCCTGCTGACACCTTCCGAGAAAATAAATTTCTGTTGTTTAAGCCAACCAGTGTCTGGTACTTTGTTATGGCAGCTCTAACAGACTAATACTGGAGCAGCTTCTGAAAACTTACCAAACCAAACTACAGAAATGAAATGTTATCCTTTAGGCTGCTGGAAGTCCATAGAGATGTCTAAACATTAATCTGACAAATTAGAAGTTTTGGTTCTAGACTATAATTTGGAAACAGTGGGGACACTGAAATGAGGAATGGAGGTAGAATTGACAGAGATCAATTGTTCCAATGTGGATAACTCAAGACATAAGATAAAGCCAACGGGAATGAGAGGCAGGGATCACATCAGAGAGACATCTGTGGGACGGAAGTAACAAGATCTGGGGAAGACGAGGTGTAGAAGGTGAAGAGCAGACAGACGAAAATGTCATGAAGAAAAGCAGCCTGGGAAGTGAGCACAGCGATGCCCCAAATCTCAGCTGAGGATATGGGAACTGAAGCAGGTTTAAAAGGGCAGGAGGAAAGGTAATACACTCGGGCTGCGTTAAGTTCGAGACAACTGCAGAGTCACGTTAAGTGTGTCATGGTGTCCCAGCGAGGCAGGGCAAGGGGCTGGTTTTAAATGAAACATTCTCATTTCAAACAAGTTAAATGTGTTCATTGGAGTGGAAATGAAGTTCTGGACCCGGGGCCTTGTACTCAGAGGCCAGTGCTGGCAGGGGGAATGAGGTCTCGGCGGGAGCACCGGCCATCTGAGGTTCCAAAGCCGAATCCTCGGGATCCCCACAACGCCTGGAGAGAGGAGCCAACCAAAGACTGAAAAAGTCATCTAAAAAGCAGCAGAATCTCGGGGAAACGAGGGCCGCCAAATGCAAAGCAAGTCCGCGTTAGTTTGTCGGTAGTTTCCAGGTGAGGGAAAGAGTCTTTGCTTCTGCTGGAGACTTCAGCTCAGGCTGGATTTTGCAAATTCACACCATCCCCCAGAAGGGTTCTCCCTCTCCCTCTCTCCCTCTGTACTTTGGTCAATCGAGGCTGGCGATTAACCGGGACCCAAGCGTTATCTCGAGGTCGCAGGCAACGACAGCTCCAGGAGCCCCTTCCTCGCAGGCGGGCGGGCCAGCGACTCCCTCCTTCCTCGAACCCTCCCCCCGAATGGAATGTGGGCGCCGACGCCCGCCCCGCTCCTGCTCCACTCGGAAGGCGGGTCCCGGCGCCGCTGAGCGAGCGCGCCGTTCGCGGGGGCGGCTTCCTCGCCCTTCCCCAGCCGGGCGCCCCGGCCGCTGGGCGAGGCGAGGGGAGGCGGGCCGAGGGGACGGGAGAGGGACGCGGGACCGCGGGGCGGTCGGGGGCGGGGAGCAGGAGGCGGCGGCCCCGGGAAGAAAAGAACATGGCCCC
>NW_007727130.1:362716-371172 GCF_000696425.1 Galeopterus variegatus | reverse complement strand
GAGCCACCCGAGCGGGAGGCGGCGCCGGCGAGAGGACCAGGGCCCGCCGTGCCCCAGCCCGGCCGGCGGCGGGGACCCGCTGCATCGCCACCTCCCCCTGGACGGGCAGCCGCCCCGAGTGGCCTGGGCCGAGAGGCTGGTTCGCGGGCTGCGAGGTAAGACCGCGACCCGCAGCGGCTGAGGCACAAACCAAAACTGCCCGTGCCGGCCGCGGCCGTCGCCCCCGCGAGCAGCTTTCCCGGGTTCTCCCTCTCACCCCTGTCTGCGTCCCCGCCCCCCTCTGCAGCGCATTCCCCACCTCTGCTAATGATGCTCTATTTCCCGCGCCCAGCGCCGATTTCCATCGCGCCCTAGTTGCTGCGGATTGATTGGATACCTCTCTCTTTAGGATAAGTCCACATATTCCCTTTTACTTCTGAAAATAAGTGAAAGCCGTATTGTAGTGAAAAGGTACATCTGGGGATTGTTTTTCTTGGAGGGAAAAAAAATGAATATTACTTCTAGCAAAACCGATGATGGTTGTAACTGCATATTTGCTAATGTCACAAAATCAAAATGAAAATTGTATACTAGCACCCCTGGTCTTCCTCTGGTCTTGATGCTCCATTGTTCCCTCAGCCCGGTCTGGAAAGGGTGACAAACAGTACTGTGTTATCCAGGTTGTGGGAGGGATGTGGTTAGGTTGTCATTGATGATGTTGTTTTGGTGATGTTGTGTGTGGTTGTTTAGGGGAGTGGAAGCTGTTGAGAACACCACGAATAGAATAATGTCTGTGAAAACTGTTATTTGGCCATTTCTAATTCTAGGCATTTTTCTAAAACAGTTGCAAAGAAAAGGTTATATTGTTTTTTAAAAAAAAAAACCTTGGAAACTTGTTTTTAAATAACTAAATCAATGTTCTTTGAAATTCCAACAAAAGAGTGAAGTCACCAGATACCAGCTGATAACATTTGTCAGAGTTCAGTGCACCCAACTCTTCAAAAGGCAGGAGAGGAATTTTCAAGTTTGCCAGTGCCTGGTAAGACACTAATTTTCCAGTAGCAGATGGAATCCTGTTTTTACAAAGTTTTGTCAGAGACATCCTTGGAAAAGTACTGCATTTGCTTGTACCATCCAAATTATTTTAATGTTCAGCTTTAAGAGTTGCCATCCTCAGTTCTTTTGAAATGTTCCCTGTTTTTCCTTTTCTGTCAGTTATTGCACAAAAACTGTCCAGGTGTTGTCACAACAGTGTGATTAAGAGCAGGTCAGGCCTACACTCAAATGTCGGTTCTACCACTCATTGGCTATAGGACCTTGAACAAATTACTTAACCTTTCTGATCCCCAATTTTTGCATCTATTAGAAAAGAGATAATACTTAGTTCTTGACTTTTTGAGAGACTTAAATAAGACATGTAAAATGGGTGGCAAGTTTTTGCCATGTTGTGAGTGCTTCATAAAGATTATAAAAGTATACATTTTGGTACTTCTCTGACATAAATGCTTATATTTAATTTGATTCTGGGCATGGTGGCGAACAAATATCCTGTTTGGATAACCTGTGTGAGTAGATTAGTAAAACACTAATATTTCAGAAGGCTTAAAACTGAATTAAGGCAAATTATATATTATTGTTCACTATTTAAAATGAGTTTTTAAAAACATTCACTAAAGTGAGAGAGGAGTTTTTTATAAGGTAATAAATAATGGTAAGTCACATGATCCTTTTAGCTCAGTTTAAACATTTAATAACATACTTAACCTCGTTTGAATAAACTCAAGAATGGAATATAATGAAATGAAATATATATTTTTATATGAGTGTATATACAAATTATTATTTTTAAAGAAAAATCTAAGGGACTTACAATGAATAAGCTCATAGTCTAAAACCTCTATTCAAGCCATATCAATGACTAATTAATTGGAGAGCATACTTGGGGGAAATTTTTAATTATAGGAAAATTTTACATTTCACTTATTAATCTCTTTTATGAAGAAAAATAGCTGACATTCTTATCACTTATTAAATAAGCGACATTTATTAAGTATTTGGCCCCTACTGTAAATATAGCACTGTGCTAGCTGCTACAAAAAGAAGTAAACTAGAATAGCACATCACTATTTTCCTCTGGACAGAAACCCAGAAAAGTAAAATAAATAACCATGAACAAGTTGTGATTTTTTTTGCCTCTTCAGATACTAATGACAGAAATCTTACATGCAGTGTGTAAGCAGTGCCCTAGAACCAGAACAGGAAGTAACTTTTGCAATTTCTAAGGTAGGGGAGTGGTCAGAAGCTTCTCTGGAGGTTTCCCACCTTTGTGAATTTATACAACATGCCCAGGCTTCCTGAGTTTTAGCTCCTCATTCATAAATGAAGGAGTTGAACTGAAGCTCCAAGGTTCCTTCTAGCCTCAACGTGCTCTGGGTTGTTGTTTAATGACATGAATCCAAAAGGGAGAAAAAAAGGTCATTTTTGCTGCTTGGATGGTAGATAAATCTATCTTCTTAGCAGAAGTAAGTACTATCTAACAAGAAATGTTTGAGGCTTGGTTGTGGGATGAATTGTTTCTAACCAAGGCATTAAGAATGTATCTCTAAGTATTAGGAAGCAATTGCAAGTTGAGCAGGAGCAGAACCTGCCAAAAGGGAGTGTGAGTCAGCAGTGTGGCGTGCAGGAGAGCTGGCAGAGGGAGACTCAGGCAGGAAGACCCAGCAGGAGGCAGCCAGTGAGGAGGTGATCAGGCCTGGACCAAAGGAAGCGAAGGATGGTGGCAAGATTTAGACAGTGCCCCAGACTTAATGGTATCCCCAGCTCTCTTGTTTACTCTTAGCAAACTTGTATTAAGTGCAGAGATAAAATGTGGCACTCTACTTGAGTTACCAAATTTTCTGAATTTCTGAAGTTGAAAGTTTCATGGATGTATCACCTTGTTAAAGTTGGTTCCAGTTTGTTATTTTAGACATATATTCTTGGGCTTTTTTTTTTTTTTTTTCCTGGAGAAACCGCAAAGTACTAGCTGTATTGGTGAGGGTGGGCCAAGTGCCCTGAAGATTAAGAAATTCATTTCTTGCTCATGTAACATTTCAAAGAGGGTATTCGGGTTAGTAGCAGCTCTCCTCCTTGTGATTATTCGGGGAATAACCCAGGCTCCTTCCCTGGTGTGGCTTTCCTGGGGCCCTATCCTCTGCATGGTCGAGGCTGAATGGCCACATGCAGGTTCTGGTGGGAAGGCTTGTCTCTACTAAAGGCCTTCTCCTGGAAATGGCCCACATCACTTCCACTCATGCTTGCTCTGTTGGCAGAGTTCTTAATCACACATCCAAGGATACGTGCAAGGGAGGCTGGAAAATGTAATGTAGCCATGTATCCAAGAGAGGAGAAATGGATTTTGGTAGATAACCAGCAATCTCTGCCACGTTAGTGCTAGAGCTCAAATGAAATAGTAGGTCTACTCTTATTTTTCCTAAAATAATGAGACCTTGACATTGAAATTGGTGTGCTGTTTGTTTTTGATAAGTGACCTCCAACACAGACTTTATTTAACTTGTATTTTTCCTCCCTTCCCTTTTGACATCTAAAGGGGAGCATAAGCATATTCAGTTATTGGAAAGGTTATTGAGACTTGGAAAAGATCTGAACTTGGCCGTAGTTGATGGCACCACACAGAAACTGCCAACCCACCACTTTCAGTAGCAGCTCATGATAGTCCACACACAGTGACTGATTAATTTAGCCTGTTCTGAGGCTTCAGAATTCAGTCTTATTTCATCACCAGCAGAACATTATCCTAAAGTAGAGGTCTTTCAACCAAGGTGGGGGGAGGGGGGCGTTTTGCCCTCAGGGAACATTTGGCAATATCTGGAGACATTTTTTTTTTACAACTGGGGGAGCAGGGGTTGCTCCTGGCATCTGCTGGGGAGAAATCAAGGATGTTACTAAACATATACAATGCACAGCACAGCCCCCCACACACACTACAAGGCATTATCTGACCCAAAATGCCAGTAGTGCAGAGGTTTAAAAGCTTGCCTAGTCTCAGTTCCAGGTGTGGTGTTAAAAAAGAAACACAAACAAACAAAAACTTTTCCAAGACTTAAATTGAATAAGAAATAATTTATTGCTCACTGTGTGCCAGGCACTGTGTTAAACTCTTTATGTACATAGATTCATTTTCTCCTCCCAACACCCCTGTGAGGTGAGAAGTACCATCATTACCATTTTATGGATGGAAGAAACTATGGCTTTTAGAGTTTAAATGACTTGCCCAGGTTCACACTGTTAAATGTTGGAATTAGGATTTAATTCCAGGCATTTGAGCCCAAAGACATTCTTTTCCACTATGCCATATACCTGTAGTGCCCAAACCTAACTTTAGCCAGCAATTTTTTGCATTTTTCTTACTTTGTAAATATTTATTCATCATATCAACTTAGTCTATGTATAGGGAGTAGAAGAGCTTGCCTTTCCTATTTACATATTTTTAATTGTGGCAAACTATGTATAACATAAAATTTACCATTTTAACCTTTTTTTTTTAAGGCTAGTCAACATTTTAACCATTTTTAAGTGTACAGCTCAGTGGCATTGTGTGTTCATTCATGTTATGTGAATGTGCTTAACATTTATGATTTATTTCCCGAACTTTTTCATCATCTCAAACAGAAACTCTGAACTCATTAAACAATAACTCCCCACTCCTGGCTTGCCTCAGCCCCTCCTAACCTCTATTCTACTTTCTGTGTCTATGAATTTCCCTATTCATACCTGATATAAGAGAAATCAGACAATATTTGTCCTTTTGTGTCTGGCTTTTTTCACTTAGCCTAATGTTTTCAAGGTTCATCCATATTGTATTATATTTCCAAACTTTATGACTTTTTATAACTGAGTATTTCATTGTATATATATGCCACATTTTGTTTATTCATTCGTTTATAGACATATGGGTTTTTCCCACCTTTTGGCTAATGTGACTTTTTTACTCCATCACTTCTTTTAACTTTTTTATTTGTACCATAATCTTGAACAAATGAGATTTTGTATTTTCATTACTGGGGTTTCTTTGTTTGTTTGTTTTGAAGGATTGCTACCGTTTGGGAAACAATTGTATGTAAGTAATTGCAATGCCACGTCCCGGGGATGGGAGGCACCCAAAGAAGAGAGAGGATCAACTCAACCTGGGGAGGTCAGAGAAGGCGTCCAGAAGGAGTGAACTTGGGCTACATTTTGAAGAGGGAGGGGATTCAAGGAGGGAAAACAGAAGGAGCAAGACCCAGCAAACCTGTAACCCACAAAAAAAAAATACCAAAAGAATTGGTACTTTTTCCTGTAGACAGTTGGAGCCAGTGGGGGCTTCACGCAGGGGGCTGAGATGATCACAGTCAATATGAAGATGACTCTCACAAGAGTATACAGGATGGGGTGAGGTGGATAGCACTGGTGGCTGGAAGGCTAAGTCTGGAAAGGGCTGACCAAGAGAGGGGCAGGGGACGGGAGCTGCAGCCAGGCGTGGGGGCTGCAGGCAGACCTGGGAGCTGGAGTGGGAGGGAGCTGGACTGAAGAGAGACAGAAATGACAGAATTGTTAGACCAACTCCATGTAAGGGATAAGAGGAGGGCCTATTCTGGGGTGAAACCCAAATTTCTAGCTTGGTACCATTAACCCAGAAGAAAGAATAAGATTCTAGAGAAAGAAAAAGAAAACCTTAGTTGTAGGCATGTGAGAGGGAGCTGTCTGTGGAATATGCAGGTGGTACTATTTGCTGTAGCATCTACTTGTCTTCACCTCAAGAGAGGGCTAAGAATTTGAGATTCAGGGGTCAGTGTCATGTAAGGTCGCATCTGACTTTTATAGAAAATGGGTCAATAGTAGGAAAAAGTCATTTCCCTCTTTGAAGGTGTCCCTATGGTTCAAGTGAATATTAGGAAAGATTTTATTCCTCTTTCTAAATAAGGCCATATGTGTGTCTTAACACAAAAAGAGGATCCTTTCATGATCTAAATATGCTGAGAATTTGGTTAGGTTATTCACAAGGAAGATTTGGATGTTTACACCATTCTGAAATCTGGACCACCGGGCCTCAGAAGTGGGACATTTTACAGATTAGGACTTGCTTTTCAAGCTATAGACAAGCCTCTTTGAAGCATTCTAAGTGCTTTATAAGTATTTCTAATTCCCAGGATAACCCCACAGAGAGGAATCCTTACTCCGTTTTCAGATGAGGAAATGGAGGCTCATGGCGTTAGGTAGTCTCACAGCTAAGCCCTCAGTTAAACACAATTTGACTCCAAAGCCCTGAACTGCACCATGTTATGAACAATAAGTCATAGGAGTTTAGTACATTTCAAGATGGGACAGGGTTAGCGTGAGGCAAAAGATCTGCACTGAACCTTTTGACCACAGAACTGAAGTATTTATAGATTAGATGATAGGATGGTTGTGATTAGTTTCAAAATAATTGGGGAGGAATGGGCAAGGGTTTAGATGAATCAAGATTGGCATTGGGGCTGGCCAGTTAGCTCACTTAGGCCAGCATGTTGCTGGTAACACCAAGGTCAAGGGTTCAGATCCCCTTACTGGCCAGATGTCAGAAAGAAAGAAAAAAAAATTGGTATTGAGTTGATAATTGTTGGAGGTGGGTAGTAGATATATAAGTTCATTATATCATTCTGTCTTTGTGGTATATTTGATATTTTCCAAAATAAAAAGTTTCTGAAAGCATTTGGATAAAATAGTTGGGGAAATGGCATTATTTTTCAAAGTCAACTATTTATGTTTGTAATGATGGGGCTCAGAAAATGATATCCCAAAGTGAAGGCCTCAGAAGCAGCCTCAGAAACAAAGTTTCTCTCTGACCTTCTCCTGCCACCCTATCCCTTGTCCCTCATTCTCCCCTGATGCAGGTCATAGAAACTAGAATCTCTTTTCCCCGAGGTGAGTCATAGAAACTAGAACCCCTTTTCCCCAAAGCCACCCATAAAGCCTAAAAATATTACTATAACCTTCCCTCTGCCTTTCTATGTAACCACCGGCCATAAAGAAATTCAGCCCTCATTCCAGAGAGGTCCTGCCTCATACCCAGGAGGGAAGAATGCTGCACAGAGAAGCCAAGAAGAATCTGAACAGACGGGCCTTGCTGGGTTTCCCCCCTCAGTTTATTAGCATTAGATCATATTCTTTTTGTCTAACCACATTTCTACACAGCTATCCCTGCTTCACTAAACCTAAGCATAAAATAAGATAGTTTCCCCTGTATTTTGGGGTCTTCATTCTGAAGGCTCCTGTGTCATGTAAAACTATGACCAAATAAATTTGTTATGCTTTTCTCTTGGTAACCTATCTTTTGTTATGGGGGTGTCAGCTGTGACCCTTATGAAGGGGAGGAAAGGGCTCATCGTCTTTCCACTCCTATGGGGACATCTTTTGTGCTTGGGACTATCTACCACAAAGATCCCTTATATTCATGTTAAGAAGTAACACTGTACAGAGGAATACCCTGTTTAGATGATGTGACTTTGTTAGATGATGTGACTTTGGGGCTTTGGCATCAGACAAGCCTGTTAAACATAAAGAAAGTTGGATAATTGCCTGGTGTCCCCAACATTCCTCACTCTCCCTAACAGCTGGAGATACCATATGTACTGAACGTAAGTGCCTGGGATGCTGGGCAGGTGCTGAGGCAATCTCCTAGAGCAATGCCAAGCAGGAAAGTGGGGTTGAAGCCCCCACAGGGAGCCCCCACCAGGGAAATGTCTAGTAGAGCCAAGGCAGTGGGACCACCATCGAAACCCCAGACTTATGGAGCTACCAGAGTGGAACACCGGCCTGGAAAAGTTGCAGGCACCAGCGCAGCCCACTGGGCTACACCTGGCAGACCTGTGGGAATAAGGCTGCCTGATGCTTTGGGGACCCAGATGCCCAGTTGTGCCCAGGATGCAGGACTTGGAGTCAAAGAACATTATTTTGGAGGTTTAAGACATAATGTCTGCCCTGCTGGGTTTCGGACTTGTTTGGGGCCTGTTTTTCCTTTCTTTTGGCCTATTCTTCCCAGTTGGAATGAGAATGTATACCCAATGTCTGTTCCACCATTGTATCTTGGCACTAGATAAATTTGGTTTTGTTTTTCAGGTTCACAGCTGGAAGGGCTTTTGCTTTTGGTCTCAGATGAGACTTTGGACTTTTAAGTTGGCACTGGAGCAAGCTGAGACTTTTGGGACTGTTGGGATAGAATGATTGTATTTTGTATGTGAGAGTGACGTGAGTTTTGTGAATGGTGGAGATTGGATGTGTTGTCCCCTCCAAAACTCATGTGGAATTTTTTTTTTTTTTTTAGATGGCCGGTAAGGGGCCGGCCTGGTGGCGCACTGGATAGTGCGCCGCTTGGGAAGTGCGGGCGCTCCCGCCCAAGGGTTCGGATCCCACATACAGACCGGTTCCCGCTCACTGGCTGAGCGAGGCGCGGGGGCAAC
>NW_007727130.1:334624-362630 GCF_000696425.1 Galeopterus variegatus | reverse complement strand
AGCATAATGTTCTTGCTGCAATGAGCAGTCTGGAAGTCAGAGCACAACCAGCAAGAAAGAAAAAGGCCTTGATGGAGTTTGGATGTGTTTTCCCCCCCAAAACTCATGTGGAAATTTGATCTCCAGTGTGGCAGTGTTGGAAACTGATTGAGTCATGGGGGCGGATCCCTCATGAATGGATTAGTGCTCTCCCTGGGGGAGGGGAGATTAATGAGTGAGTTCTCGCTCAATTAGTTCCCGTGAGAACACGTTGCTTAAAAAGACCCTGGCACCTTCTCTCTCTCTCTCTTGCTTCCTCTCGCCATGTGATCTGCTTGTACCTGCTGGCTCCCTGCCACTTTCCACCATGAGTAGAAGCAGCCTGTGGCCTGTGCCAGATGCAGCTGTCCCAGAATCGTAAGCCAAATAAACCTCTTTCCTTTTTAAATTACCCAGTCTCAGGTATTTCTGTTATAGCAACACAAAACAGACTAAAACAGCAGGTAATCCCACCACAACTGGGACAATTGTAGGAAAAGACAGCAGTTGATTTTGAACAATGCTGCCACTTTGGACAGGAGCTCCATCCTTAACTGTTCTTATTCTATCAGCTCTGCCAAACATGGGGAGTAATTGGCTACAGGATAGCTATTTTTCTTATTTGAGGATACAGGCGTTTCTCACCCATCAGAATGTAAAGAGGTCAGGCCGGCCGGTGGCGCACTGCTACAGTGCGCCACTTGGGAGCGCAGCGGCACTCCCAGCGAGGGTTCGGATCCCACATACAGACTGGTTCCCGCTCACTGGCTGAGCGAGAGTAAAGAGGTCAGGCCGGCCGGTGGCGCACTGCTACAGTGCGCCACTTGGGAGCGCAGCGGCGCTCCCAGCGAGGGTTCGGATCCCACATACAGACTGGTTCCCGCTCACTGGCTGAGCGAGGTGCGGGAGCAACACCGAGGGTTGCGATCCCGTTGCCGGTCCCAGTCCAGTACGGGCGCGACACTGAGGGTTGCGATCCGTTGCCGGACACGAAAAAAGACAAAAAGGAAAAAAAAAAATGTAAAGAGGTCCCTGTGTTCTAAGATCGACCCTACATACACACCCAGTGGGGAAATGGGATGAAATTTGTAAAGCAGTAAATGTTTGAGGAGATAGGTAGAAGAATTTAGAAAAGGTAAACATATAAAAGTATTTTATATAAAAATATGGATAAGGGGACTTGTTTCATTTAACATGTTTCTTTCAAGGGCTAGAATTAAATTGCTATAAGCCATTGCAGATTTAGCTTGAATAAAATTTGATAGGGGTTTGTTTTTTCTACTTACAGGACAAGCAATACCATTTGTAAATATTAAGAACCATGACTGTTTCTTAGTGCATAATTGTTTATAAACCATGGGAAAGAATGAAATCACTGACCAAGTGAGGCAGGGAAACTGTCTTTCCTGGTGGTAAAGAGACCAGCAATTTCTACTTACATGTATATTTTAGGCCTGATCTCCCAAAGTAATCTACCCCCCAAAATGGTGTGTTTGTGTCCAGGGCTACTGAACCTAATCCTTGGCTGCCTCTGTGTTATTCTGAGTTGTAATCTTCCATGTCATCTAAATTTGTAATAATTCTTTCATATGATAGAGTTTCAGTGAACAAACATTCTGCTTGCTGCATTTCTTCTGAGTGACTAATTCCCTGACAAGTACCAGATCTTGGCAGAAGCAAACCTGGTCATAAGTTATGCTCCACTCTCAGTGTGGCAAAACCTATGATGCGTAACACAGTGTCTTTGAATTCAGATGCTGACTTTCCCTAAAGGAAATTTGGGAGAGAAAAGAAAAGGAAATACCCAAATTTAGAAGGAGAATTAATGTATTATTATAGGACATAAAATATATGCAAACACTGGTGATGAAGTCATTTCTTTAAAGTAGAAGACCATATACTATTCTTCCCTTTTCTCTCTGTGATTCGATTGTTGCTTACGTGGCTGCGTGCATTATCCAAGGAGATAAAGTCTCCTTTAACAATGTGGAACAACATTGTGAAACAACTTGCAGGAGCCAGGTTGTTTCCATTAACAGCCGACCTAATCTAACTGAAAGGATTGAGAAGTTTGTCTTTTTTGGAAAACGCTGGGGTTCTTCCAAGTAACCAGCAATGTGACTTTACCGCGCTGTTCATTAATGGGGCTTTAGATGGCGACCATGTCAGCCTGCTGGCCGAGTCCAAAACTGCGGTAACTCTCTCCAGCAAACTCACGGAAGGTTATGTCATCTTCACTTGGCCAGCCCAGTGCTTTTTCCATCTGCTAAAATATACAACATGCTTGCTAATTTTACTCTTTCTCTAAAGAGAGAGGGAGAAGTTGGATGAGTTGTTGCTTTTAATTTAAAAGTATATGTCAGTCAGCATTTAAAAAATCTGTTAAGCCTAGCATGCTTAGTGTAATGAGTCACTATGGAGTTTCTTATAGGACAAAGATGAGTACAGAGAGGCTTTTATACCAGTGTGCTAGAAGTTTGATAAATGTCTCCATATTGAAATGATGCTCCAGCCAGGACTTGTTCTTATCAGGGTGACCTAAAAGCCATCATTTGCAATGTACTTCACATCGTGTAGGTTTAATAGGAGGATACTTTCAAGTTGTATCCTCCCCCAAATAGGAAGAGCTTTGTGTTATGCACAGTTATTTAACTCCTCTGTTAGGGCTGTCCTCATTTCCTGTTCTCTTTCTAAATTTTTACTGAGATATTTGCTAATGGGTTTGGGAGTTTAGAAAATGATTGAATAGTTGCCATGTGTTTTGCACATTTGTGGGGACAGTAGAGCCTGATGTATTCTTAAATAAAGATAATCCTACTAAACTAGTTCCTCAGTTGCATTCAGAATGTGCTCGTATATATATTGATCTCTTTCACAGATTACACTATTATTTTATGTTTTTTCCCCCTTTTTGCCATTCATGAAATTTCTTAAATAAAATGACATCTTTTTTTTTCCCATTATTATTTTAAAGGTCTCTGGGGAACAAGACTCATGGAGGAAAGCAACAGTAACCGGGAGAAATACCTTAAAAGTGTTTTACGAGAACTGGTCACATACCTCCTTTTTCTCATAGTGTTGTGCATCTGTAAGTAGAATGTTTCCTTCCACATCATGGAAAAGTTTTAAAAATATTTGACCTGTCAGAATCATAATTAAAAAGAAGTGTATATGTACCAGAAGGGACAATGTAGAAGTTCTCTTCTTAGCTTTGTTTTCAATTCTAATTTTGAATTTGGTAAAGTTCAAAATATTTGACCTGTCAGAATCATAATTAAAAAGAAGTGTATATGTACCAGAAGGGACAATTTAGAAGTTCTCTTCTCAGCTTTGTTTTCAATTCTAATTTTGAATTTGGTAAAGTTCCCTTCTATCATCTGGTGAACATTAATTAAAAATCAGCATTATCTGACTGGGCCAGTTCATTGTCAGTTGTGACCATTTTCACTGTGAGATGCACGTGGCAACCTGCCAGACCTGAAGAAACCAAGTAAAAGGATTTTTGCATTAGATTGCTTAACAATAAATATAGTGTCACTATTGTTAGATCAATTAACATAAATTCTCCATAAGAATTATTCTCAGCAAAATGATTTCCCAAGTTGAATTTTCAGGAAATACAAATAATGTTATTTAATATTGCTTTTTCAAATCATTTGCCTCAAAGTCCAGAATACGACAGGCTATGGATTTATCGTCTGAGTGAAAGCATGTTGGATGATGGGTTACTGTCATGTCCCCTCTAAAGCCTCTTATGAGAACAGATAAGAAAGCAAATTTATGACTGTCAGGATCTCTTACCAAACTCCTCTGAGGAGAAAGTTCATTCTTATATAGTGAACACTGAAATGATTAAAAATTAACACCACCTTTGAAAGAGTCGCTTTTTTTATATATGGAAAAAATCAGAATTTAATCAGTACTTTAATAATGCCATTTTTATTACATTAAAACTGACCACCTTAAATTTAATTAGGTGCTAAAAGCTTCCTTGAAGACAGTTTTTCAAAATTTACTAGATTTATAAAAAAATAAAAAGATTTATAAGTTGAACATAAAAGATGAAGGAAACATTTAATTTTCTCTCTTTGTAGTTTTAATAAATCGAAATATTGATTTATTTAATACCCCCACACTGGTTTTTACTAGTACTAGTAAGCTCTTGAATAAGCTTACTAGATAAGACAGGGCATGTCTTCTTTTTACGTTTTCTGAGCCTTTGCCTACCCAAGTGGAAACTTAAGAAAAAAAGAAGTTACTTAAGCTGAAAACTATATATATATGAACATCATCTTCTCATTTTTTTCTTACCAGTTTTCTGAAATTTTCTGTTATTTGTTTAGGAATGGAAGTCTCATGCTTATAAAAAGTATGTTTTTTTTTTTAATGAAAAATGATGTTCTTATTTATTTATTAAGTAAGCAGCTTTACTTAGGTATAATTTACATGCCCTAGAATGTATTCTTTTAAATATCCAATTCACTGATTTCTTTTTGTAAATGTCTAGAGTTGTGCAACTGTCACAATCCAATTTTAGAGCATTTTTATCTCCTCAAAATATCCCCCAATCTTTATTATCTGCATTTGAGAGAGTCAGTCCCTCTCTCCTTCAAACACTTCCATCACCTATCAGTTAGTTTTCAGTTCACTATATTCCACCATTTTGGGCGGGGGTTACCTTTTGGCTAATACCTCTCATTTCCCCCTTCTCCCTGCTCTCAGCAGCTACCATTCTACTGTCTGTTTCTATGAGTATGACTATTTCCTCATATAAGTGGTATGACAATTTTTAAAACATGTTATCTAAGAAATGCTGAAAAGGTAGAAATGATCTATACATGACATTAAACATTGCAAAACAAGAGATGTGATATTTTTAAACTTTTATGTTCTAAGCTATTAGGGCTTAGAATACTGTGCTTGAGTTTGCTGCCTGCATAGAAATGTTGCTTAAATATTGAACTGCTGTAGCCTTAAATAATAACAGGTTGATTAGAATTATTAAGGTTTTTCTAGCATTATATATATGTACATATTTCTTATGCAAAATAGGTTACCTTGTAAGTAAGTCTAGAATTTCAGTGGTCCCCCAAACTGCCTGAGCATCAGAATCACCAAGAGAATTAGGAAAAAAAAAATTATAGTTTGCCCAGATCTACTAAATCACAGCCTCCAAGATGTGGCTGAGGGCACTGAGTTTTCAGATGCACTGATAAATTTGGGAACTAGGCCAGCAAAGTAAACTGAAGATGGAGAGTTTCAGGGAACATGCCTGAATTCACATAACAAATTAGTGTTTTCTTGTTTGTTTTAGAATGTTTATTCTTTTCTGTTTTTCATAATCACATTTTTTATATCATTTGCTATATATTTTACATGAGAAAAAAATTATTTTCTGAATATTATAGAATCTCTTATTAAGAAGGGATCCTAGCAGTCATAAGGTCAAACCTCCATTGAGTGCTAAAATTTCCTCCACAGCATCCCTCCCAAATGGACAGTCATCCTGCCTCTGATTGAGCAAGAGTCCAAGGTTAAAGGACTTACTTTTTTGATAGTTTATTTCATTTTTCTACAACTATGTTAGAAAGTTCTTCCTTCAGTAAAGTCAAAGTCTATCCCCTATAACTTCTCCTAATGCCACCCTCTAAGCCCATCTATACCACGGGCCTTTTCCATGTCTCTTTCTAACTCAGTCCTTCAAAAGTTTGGAGACAGACATCCCATCTCCCCTAAGTCTTCCTCAGGTTAAACCTTTCCAGTTCCTTCAGCTGTTGACCCTGTGACCGCAGTCACGAGTTTGAGTGCCTCACACGATGGAAACTCCCTCCAGCACAGTTCTGTCCATCGGAGTCCCTAAGAAAGCGCAGGAGCCTTGGCGTTGGGGCACAAGCTTCCTCATCCACACACTGGGCCGTGGTTCTCACATCTTACCATTGCCCGGCTCTTGGGGCTGCTTCATCATAGAAATGATTCCAAAATCCATCAAGCACTGTGTCTCCAACTAGTATTCAAGCGCTTTTTCCTGAATCATAGTGGAAGACTTCCCTTTCAGCCCCATTAAATTTTATCTCATTGGGATCTGCTCATTATTCCAAGTTGCTGAAATTATCTTCAATCTAGAGTCCTTTGTCTCACTTATTAGCTGTTCCTCTCAGCCTCCCAGTATCAGCAGAGTTGATATCCTCCATGTCCTTATCCTCGTGAGTGAATAAATAAGAAAAGATTAGCCTAAGAACGTCAGCCCATTAATCAAAGCTCTTTAAGTGGAGTTCATTATAACTCAGATGTTCATGAAACAGGATCATAGGAAAGACTTTTTCAAATGCCTGTCTGAATAACTCCACTATTCCTCTGATCTAAGAGCTGTTGACCAAATTAAAAAGAAAATGAGGGTAACCAGGCATGATTTACTTCTAGCAAAGCCTTACTGGCTCCTAGTGATTGAATCCTTTCCCTGTTGCTCAGAAACCTTTTTAATTACTAGTTCTAAAATCTTGCTAGCAATATGAATATCAAATGATCAGGAATATTCACCTCATTATTCTGTGGATAATGAGATAATGCCTTGCATACTGGAAGCTCTTTTTTTTTTTTTTTTTTTTTTTGTCTTTTTTCGTGTCCGGCAACGGATCACAACCCTCAGTGTTGCGCCCGTACCGGACCGGGACCGTCAACGGGATTGCAACCCTCGGCGTCGCGCCCGCACCTCGCTCAGCCAGTGAGCGGAACCGGTCTGTATGTGGGATCCGAACCCTCGGTAGGAGCGCCGCCACGCTCCCAAGCTGCGCACTGTAGCAGTGCGCCACCGGGCCGGCCCCCATACTGGAAGCTCTTGATATCAAGTAGTTAGTGTTCTGGAAGCCAGCTTGACATAGTAGGGAAGATTCAAATTTTTTGAATCAGAGAGATCTGGGTTTAAACTCCAGCTCCACCGCTGACATGCAGGGTAAATTTGGCAAGTTATTTAACCTTTCTGAGCCTTTGTTTCCTGATTTGTGAAATACATATTTTGAAATATTTTTGTGAAGGTTAGAAATAATACATGAAAAGACCTTTGAATGTGGTTCGTCATCTAATAGAGTGAGAAGTAGATCTTCCCAGAGATCATTGACAGTAATTGAATTATCTCATCAGTGAGCTCTAAGTACTATAGGTTGTAATTGCTTGGGCTCAGACTCCAGTTCATTTGTAGCACTAGGTGCCCATCAAGAGTTTATTTTACATCTCACCAGTGTTACTTCTGTCCCTTTCATTTTAAAAATAGTCTACTTAACCAAGAGGACAAGAATAACATGGGAAGAAAGTAATCCCGCTTTTTCTATAATTTAGAATTTATTCTTACTTGAAACATAAGGTTGCTATAAATTCACCATCAAAGTACTTATTACTATGTATGGGTTACTGTTATAAATAGCAATGGTATTCTATTGTGAGTTACATGCTGAAATTGAAGGAATAAATAGTGCTATAGAAGATATTTGAAAAAGGTAAAGGAATGTGTTTGGTAAATCTATGATAAAAATACATTTGCCTGTTCCTTTTTCTGTATTCTGTACTCATTCTATAAAGTTCAAATCTCCTGAGTTTAAACATAAAAATAAAAATCACAATAGTTAGTTGAATCAACATCATAGAAATGTAATATTTCTATATATCAAAGAATATAGACAAAAGTAAAAGACAGAAAATAGCTGTAAAGAATATTTATAAGGGCTGGCTGATAAGCTCAGTTGGTTAGAGCATGGTGTTGTAACACCAAGGTCACAATATAGACAAAAGTAAAAGACAGAAAATAGCTGTAAAGAATATTTATAAGGGCTGGCTGATTAGCTCAGTTGGTTAGAGCATGGTGTTGTAACACCAAGGTCACGGGTTTGGATCCCCATACTGGCCAGCTGCCAAAACAAAAAAACAGAACAAAAAAAATTTAATTTATAAAAAAATCACAAAAGGATTAATATTTTAACACATTTGAAAATCAAATCACTGAGAAAAACAGTAGACGTCCATAAATATTTTACAGAGTAAAAAATATAACTTATTTCACAGAGTAGAAAATATGATCCTTATGTAAGAAAGTTAACTGTATACTCCCTAGAATCAGAAGTGATGAAAAGAGAAATGAACAATGAAATCTTAATAATATGACATTTCCTAGGACAGGAAGAGCCCTTTTAAGAAGAAATCTTATGTATCTCTATTTATCTCTGGAAGGAGACTTTGCCTTGTATTCTAAAAATAAGTAAATAAAGGAATTTTTTTTATTATAAAAATCTTGCAAAGATGTTAGTCTAAAGATAGTTTTTCTAATTTGCCAGAATCCACTCAGATTGAGTTGTTGATAACAAGGTCAGTGAAATCAAGGCCAGTGGGTTTATTGTCACACCAGTGGAGAGCTAATCCCATTTCTGTGACAGACATTGTGACAGCTCCCCACATAGCATCCCACAACAGACACCCTCAATCTCAAGATTGTAGGTTACAATCCATGGAAAGTAACTATTAAAGCCCTCAAAGCCCTTGACTATTGCTGGAAAGCTTCTTGTCCTTTCTGATAAACCGGCCAGACAAAAACTCAATTTTACGATAACAGGAAAAGGAAAATGTATAGATATTACCTTAAACTTGACCTTCATTCCACTTGCATAACTTTTTCTTTTTGTCTTCCTGGTAACATATATGTAAATATTATATATCTTTCTCTCTCATTTTTAAAACAAAAAAATAATACTAGCCCAGTACAGGAATTTTCAAAAGCACTGTGTCAACAGCTTCTATCCCTTAAAGATTTTCATCATAACTTGTTATCATTTTCTTTGAAATTTTAACCAAAACTGGATTAAAACATTTGGAGGTTTTAATAACTTTATTTTACAAATTCTTTTATTGATTCTGCAGTCTCGCTTCTGCCTCCTAAAAGTTCCTCACCAACATCACTGGAGATTTCATAATTGCCAGATTCTGTGGGCTCTTTTCAGTATCTCTCTGGCATTTGGTACCATGGCATGTGGCATTCTAGAAACTTCCTTTTTTGGTTTCTGTAACTCCCTCTCTTGTGTTCTTCCTTGCCCTGTTCACTTTCTTAGTTTTCTTTCTTCTGAAGCGTATTTGGATGGTATATTCTCTGTGATTGGGTCTTTGGCTCTCTCTCTAGGTGATCTTTTCCACAGACAACGCTTCAACTAGTACTTGTATGCTGGCGACTCCCAAGTATCTCTCCTCAGCTCTAGTCCTCTCTCCCAAGCTACAAACCTAGTGCCAACCTCTGCTGAACATCTCCAGTGAGATATCTCACAGGCGTCTCATTCTAACGTTCGTAAACCTGAACTCATCATCCACCCATGCAAACTGCTTCAGTCATGTGCTGTCATGTGGGTTAACATTAACATCCCCTACACACACACCTCACCCAAAGCCTGGGTGTCATCCTAGATGCTTCCCTCACCCTTCTTACATGATCATTCTCCCTCTTTAGCATCTCTGTCTTCTTTCACACATCGCTCTTGTCTTTATTTTAACCCTTATCATCTTTCTCCTGAACTATTCACTTATTCATTCATTTGACTCTAAAGTAATTTAATTAAAAGCAGATTTAGGCCCTGTCCTTAAATGTGGTAAGTGATGTAAAAGAAGACAATTGAGGAAGAGGATTCCCCTAAGGAGAAGGGCTCTCTGAAGCCTGAGCAAGAGCAGGAGCCAGTCAGATGAAGAGAGAACTGCTCAGAACATGCCACAAATGCTCAGAAGCTGAGTGAAGCCAGTTACTGGAGAGTGTGGTCAGATGAGGATGGGAAGGTGGTCAGGGGTCAGATCCCACAGGTCTGGTGGGCTTTGGCAAGGGGTTTACAGTGGGAAGCCAGGGTTTTAAGGAGGTGTGACAAGATTTATTTAAATTCTAAGATGACTCCGAATGCCATGTGGACATGGATTGATGGGAACCACTCTCCCTATGTCTGGACTTTGTAGGATTCCCAGGCACCGTCTCCAGGCAGTGCTGTTTCTGAAACCAGATTAATAAAGGTCACTATTTAACATGCTGTAATGACCTCAGCTTCAATGTAAACTTTAAAATATTTAGATAATAGACTAGCATTTCACTATAGGGTCTTTGCTTACTTCTTCAGAACTGCCACTCCCTGTAAATATCTGGCTCTTCAGCCACATCAAACCACTCAAGATTCTTTAAAAAGCCTCAGTATATACTGTTTCCTTCCTATTGATCTAATTCATCCTCATTTGTGAAGATCAGCTCAAGTGCTAGATCCAGGTAGAAGATTTATTGGTGCCCAGTTGAACCAGCCCCTTCCTCTGAGCTGTGATGACGATGGGCCCACCTCTGTCCCAGGTTCCTCGTACTGGGTTGTTAAAGGAGCTCACCCATCCAACTGCTTCACAGGGATGATGAGTTTAGGTTTGGGTATGTTATGCACATCTGGGTGCCGGCACATACAGCTTCCACTAAATGCATGACTGTCCTCTTCCATTCCCTCTCGTTCACTAGTACGTCTCATTTACTAATGCACAGAATTTTTCCTGATATGTCCACTAGATCAGTTCAACTCTAATAATTCTTTGATTTGTGTATAGCACTTTGCATTTGTGTATAGCACTTCTAGTATATACAGGCCCTTCAAATATATGTCCTTATTTGACCTCCATTGCATCCCTGTGAGGATATGGCACAATACAGAACTAGTATAGAAGTTGGGTTTCCTGTGCAAAGTGATGGCTTCACTGCAGCAGATGGCCTAGAATACTGAGGCCCAGGCATCTTGGTTGTACTGTCTGTACATCTGGTACAGTTATATTTTTATGGCAGTTTTGATTTCCTCCCTGTCCCCAGGTTAAAGAGAAAAAAATTTTTTTTTTAATTTGTAGACATCTTAAATTTAGTTGTGTGTGCTTGTTTATCCTTTTGTTAATTAATGTTCAGAATTTGTGGCTTAAAAATGTTGCCTGTTTTTTTGTGTGTGTGTATGTGTGTGTGTGGATTTTTTTGTTTTGGGGGCTCATCTATTTGTTTTTTGTTTTTTGCTTTGTTTTTGGCTTAAAACAACAGAAACTTATTGTTTCTCAGTTCTGGAGGCTAGAAGTTCAAAACCAAAAGTACCATGCTCCCTCTGAAACGCACAGGGGAGTCCTTCCTTGCCGCTTCCTAGCTCTGGTGGTTTGCTGACTGTGCTTGGCATCCTCGGCGTGTCTCTGCACCTGTCCCATCCTCCATCTTCACATAGTCTTCTCCCTGTCTCTCTGTCTTCACGTGGCCGTCTTCTTATACAGACATCTGGATGGTTGATTGTTAATTTCAGGGATTTACTGATGTTCCCTTTGTTGCATATTACCAACTTTTAAAAATGTTCCGTGGACATTTGAAAAAGAATGTGAGCAATCTCTTTTGGTAGAGTATGAAGTATATGTATTAAGTCATGTATTCAGTTCAAACCCTTTATATTCCTTGATAATTTCTGTCTGCTTTCTCTCAAAGATTGGGATGGTAGGGTTAAGTTTCCGATTACAATTGTAGATTTGGTAATTCTCCTTATATTACCAGCAGGTATTGCTTTATATATCTTGACTCTCTGTAATTCAATACACAAGAGTTCATTATAGTTAAATCATTGTGTATGGTATCATTTATCAATATAAAGTAAGCTTGGCAATACTCCCCTTCGTCTCAGTAATCTCCTTTGTCAGATCTTCATAGTACCACTTAACATCTGTTTAAAAATATTTTGTCCCTGATATATTTTTTCATTCCCTAATTTTAAACTTTATTTTGAGTAGGTTTCTTCTAAAAATTCTAGAGATGAATTTTTAATTTTTTAACTAATTATTTAAAACTTTGTCATCTAGTGAGAGCTTAACCCATTCACATTGCATGCTTTTGTCAACTTTTATCATCTTATTTTTTCCTCTTTTTTTATGCTTTGCTGTTATTTTTCATTTTTCTTTTTCTTCTGTTAGGTTGGAAATTTTTTCTTTTCTTTTTTATTCTAGTGATTTGCTATTTATACAATAGACATAATTCTACATTACCCTTTATTTGTTTTTAGTATTTGAACCTATATTTTTTTCAGCAATATTAAGAATAAAATAGTATCCATTAGCTAGTTATTTAGAATGGATAGACCATGTTTTTAAGGCAGCTTTCGTTAGTTTACATGCTCATTGTTTGGTGATACTGTCTGTTAATATATTTTGTTCATTATATCACCAAAATCATGGGTTCAGATCCCTGTACTGGCCAGCTGCCAAATACATATATATATATATATATATTTTTTTTTTTTTTTTTTTTCCTTGTTCTTGTTGTTCTGGCTTATTTTATTGAAAATGGGAAACACAGCGGTTAAGACAAGGGCTGAATAGCAGAAGAAATGGGAGCACATAGGATCTATGTGTGTCCTTTACCTTATATTTTTTAATATTCTCCTCTCCTTCCTGGTCCTCATTTAAGGTGATCTATTTCATGTGGTAAGTTTTTCTTCACAATTTATTTCATTTAGAGAAAGTGAATGCTACCTTCCCAGTGGGCTTTCTCCATGACAGACTAAAAGAAGTGATGTAACAATTTCATATTTCCATAGCATTTTACAGTGTGCAACTGTCCTCACATACATTTCTTCAGTTGAGCTTCACAACAGCCCTAGATATTATTAAATACTTGTTCAAGATCCCAAGACACCAAGGCCCACAATCATGAACACAGAGACAGAGATTCAGGATGAAGCACAGCTGAAACTCAGATCCAAATTGTTCTGACTCCAGTTCCAGGGGTCTTTTAGCTGCCACTACATGGGCACGTGGTGTAGCCAATTCCTGCAGTGTGTGGAGCTGTCACTCAAAGATAACCCATGGACCAGCCCTAGGACCTGGCACAAGGGAGGGACTGAGTTCATGTTTGCTGATTAAACAACTGTTAACAATCATCATTCCTTCAAAGCTAGAAGGCATCGTTTCTGTGGCTGTCCAGCAGATGGTGCCACATAACCAAGGGAATCCGTTGCATCCTTCCTTTTAGTGACACTATTAAAGCCACAACAGATCCTGAAAATTTCAAAAGCAAAAATCAGTATGGAGTTTTGAATACTATAGGAAAATAAAGGCGATACATTTTTAAATAAGTAGCTAAAATACTTATATTTACATACTTATATATAACTATACCATATTTATCAAAAAACTTAAATAATTTACCAAAATTCCATTTGAACAACAACAAGAAAAGCTACAGGTAAAATACTCCAAAATGGTCTGTATTAATCCAGAATACATTCTAGTTTCAAGTTAACTAAAAGTAATCAACTTAATCGTTTAGTTGGCTTTGGGGACCTTCATTACTTACTCTTTTGTATCGTGTCAGTTTTGTCCCCTTGATTGGCTCTGTATTCTTAGAAGGCCTTTGCAGAGCACATTGTACCTGTGTCCATCCCCTTGTAGGAGCTGGGTAGGCAGTGTTCTACCTGGGAACACTGAGCTCCTCTCCTTAGGGGCAGAGATCGCATCCTGCTCACGTTCATGTCCAATACCACCTTGTTTCATAAATGGGAAGGGATTAGAATTCTAAACGCTTAACTCTGGTCCAATACAGTTGTGGGGTTTTTTGTTCGTTTTGTTTTGTTTTGTTTTTTTGGTGGCTGGCCAGTTCAGGGATTCAAACCTGTAACCTTGGTGTTATAACACTGCACTCTAACCAACTGAGCTAACCAGCCAGTCCTAGGTCCAATACAGTTTTGAGAGGTGACAAGTCATGTAACACGTGAAGAGGACTGTTGTCCTAATTACATTGGGTCATAGGATGACAAGTAAGGGAGCCTAACTAGGGGGACTGGAAATTATTTATACTCCTCTAGATACAATACACAATTTGTGTGTATTATGTTTATTTAGTGCTTAACTGATTGCTTGAGAGGAACTCCCAAACGCACTCATGTTCGGATCACTGTTCCTATTTCTCTCCTTTAAAATCTTAATTTCCTATAATGCTTGAAAGGGGAAGAGGGCTATATGAAGGAGAGATTTACTAAATAGCATTTAATCCCCCAAATAACTTAATACAGCTTTAATATGCATTTTATAATGCCTAAATATTATTATAGAATTAAGTAAATATTAATCTTCTTCTGGGTGTTTGGAACTACTGTCAAAATAAGTATAAAATATGTTTCCTTCCCCTTGAAGCTTTTTATCAGCTACTTATAAGAATTATTTCCTTCCCCTTGAAACTTTTTATCAGCGTATTACACCTGCAATCATTAAAGTCCAGCATAAGACAGTGCTGAAATTTGTAATAGATATATTATGATAATCCAGTAAAGGAGGAAGAACCACTTTGGGCATTTAAGTGTCAGCCATTGTACTAGATAAATTTTAGTTATTATTTTTATTTAAGCACCAAAAAATCCTGTGGGATAGCTAATTATCCCCATCTAACAGAAGAGGAAATGGAAACTCTGAAAGTTTAAGCAACTTGTACAGATCACATAGCAAGTAAGGAGCCAAGAGTCAAGCCTTGATCTCCTTTGGTCTGCTAAGCTTAAAAATGATCTTCCCTTATGATGATAGGGGAGGACTTGATCACACCTGTCTCAGTACTGGACCGATCACGTAGGCAACAAACCAACAGAGGAACAGTTAATCTATCAGATGAAGAAAACAGATCTATGGTTATTAGAGGGGGGAGGTGGAAGGGGAGAGACTGGATTAGGGAACCAACAGAGGAACAGTTAATCTATCAGATGAAGAAAACAGATCTATGGTTATTAGAGGGGGTAGGTGGAAGGGGAGAGACTGGATTAGGGACATAAAGAATAAGTATGATTTGTAACAATGAATATGCTAATAAAAAATAAATTAAAAAAAAAAAAGATCTTCCCACTTCCTCCCAAGACTATACAGTATAATTATAAAGAATAAGTATGATTTGTAACAATGAATATGCTAATAAAAAATAAATTTAAAAAAAAAAAGATCTTCCCACTTCCTCCCAAGACTATACAGTATAATTGGTAAGTGTTCTTGGCAGGGGTGTAGCTTGAGTTAGAAGGTTCCATACAGGCTTGATTGGTAGATAAGAAGCAGATGTGTCTGTATCAGTCAACCTCCTGGAAGGAAAGAGAAGGTGAACTCAAAGTGAAAATTAAATAAAGTTTAATGAAGGGACTACTTACAGAGATGTGGCAAGATCAAGGAAACCAACAAGGGGAGGTGAGTCATTCAGGAAAGGTTACCACCTCCAGGCTTGAGGGGACTAGAGGAAGGAATGGCCCAGCATGGACCCAGTGTAGCCATGGGATTCCCACAGCCGCTGTGGCCAGGGTTAGAGGATCGACTGCCAAATTGCGTCCAGGTGGTGAGAGAATGGAGCATAGGGGTAGAGGGAACAAATCCTGACCTCCCCTCTTGCCCCCCAAAGGGCAAAGATCCCAGGAGCACAGTCTGTAGAGGTCAGCCTCTGGGCACAGAGCAGGGGAGAGAAGAATGGAGAATTGATCTGGGGGTAAACCAAGACTGGCCTGCTGTGGTTATTGTAAGGAGAGCAAGCAGCACATGCCCAGCCATAGGAGGAGGAGGTTGCCATGGCCTGTGTTGGGGCCTGTGCAGTTCAGCTGATCCAGGAGGCAGTGGGTGGTGAAACTGAATAGGCATGTTGGAATCACCTTATCTTAACTTGATACTTGACTTGATACTCAATAATAAGCCAATTTTGTTTCATATAAGCCAAGATTAACATAATTTCTTTTATAAGCCAGAGAGATAGGGAGATATCCTAGAAGAATGATGGGGGAAGGAAGGCAAAGGGGAGAGAAAACCATATGAGATATACATCCATCCCCCAGGACCCATCCCTATGTGGAGGCTGTTGGCTTGTGAATTTGTGTGCAGGTTCCCTTGCAGAGTTCATCTGGCTTTCTGTGTTCCAGTGACCTACGGCATGATGAGCTCCAATGTGTACTACTACACCCGGATAATGTCACAGCTCTTCCTAGACACCCCAGTGTCCAAAATGGAGAAAACTAACTTTAAAACTCTTTCTTCAATGGAAGACTTCTGGAAGGTATTTGCAAAGGACTTCGAAAGTTCCTCTTTATCACTGAAAGCTTTTCATTTGGCTTCATAAGTTTGATGCATGAGTATCTACAGGGCCCGCTATTCATTTAACACTGTGTAAGATGTTATAAGTTATGGTAAGTTGTTAGAAGTTACTGTTCCTGCTCTCAGAGGGGTAAACTAACATTAGCTGAGAATCTTGCATGTGCCTTGCACTGTTCTGAGTGTTTCATACCTTACCTTATTTAATCCCCATAGTAACCTTACAAGGTAAATACTAATATTATGCCCCAGTTTGTAATGAGGAAAATGAAATTCAGGATGCTTAAATGTGTATGGTCACATGGCTAAGGAATAAGAAAGATGGACTTTTTTTCTAGCCTGACAGCCATTTCCTTACCCTAGCTTATAATTCATTCAGTCATTCATCATTCAATAAATATTTGTTGAGAATCTCCTAGAAAGGAAGGCCCAGGAGAGCAGTTTGGTTGTTCTGTCTTGCTTTGCTTTTTATGTTTGTCTCTGCTGACAATGGCATATATCCCAGGCTCCTAGAATAGTACCTGATACAAAGGCAGGCATATTCTTTCAAATGTCTGCTAATGTGAAATTCAACCTAGCCCCTTCCCAGATTGTCACAAATTCCAGCATAGTAGCAGAGTATAAGCAATGAGTGATACCACAGAAAAAAATATTAAATTGATCTAAAGAATATGGTGCTTGGAATCTAAGAAAATTGGAAGGGACATGGGAAAGGAAATGATTTTTTCTCCCTAGGGAGATACTTTCTAAAATTCTTACTAAATCCTGGGGTCAGAGCTGCTGATTTTTTTTTTTTTTCCTGATGAGATACTTTCTAAAATTCTTACTAAATCCTGGGGTCAGAGCTGCTGATTTTTTTTTTTTTTTCCTGATTGGTAAGGGGATCACAACCCTTGGCACGGTGTTGTCTGCACCACGCTCAGCCAGTGAGTGCACCGGCCATCCCTACATAGGATCCGAACCCGCGGCCTTGGCACTACCAGCTCTGCACTCTCCCAAGTGAGCCACGGGGCTGGCCCAGAGCTGCTGATTTTAAGGATAAAAAAAAAACTGAGTCATAGGAATCTATTAATATATGAAAGTACTTGGTATCCAAAACCACACTTGTGTAATACGAATCTTCCACCACCTCAGTGGGGCAAATCAGTCTATCTCTATTGATCATATGATAAGGATAATACATTGAGAAGTGGCTAAATCTGTCTTCCATGTAGGCATAGCTCATTGTGCAAACTAACAAGAGACTTCTCACCCATATGCAGTTCCATGATAATAAGTGCCAAGCTGTACAGGGATGGGGAGGGGTTGGAGAGTTCACCATATAGCAAAATTGTCTAGTCCAGATAGCAGACTGGTAATCAAAGCTACAGCCTCTTCTCTCCAAACAAGTTTAGAACCATGATTGTGTGGGATGCCATTTTCATAAGGGAAAGTGGAATTGATCGTGGCCATGGATTTATGCAACACCCCCACCCACCTCTAGTCTTAGAACAAAAATCAGAGTTGCTGTTTATTAAGTGTCCACTCTGGCCACTGCAGTGGCCACGTAAAAGATGAATTTTCCAGATGCAGGAACCATGACACAGAGGATCCTGCTCAAGGCCTCACAGCTAGCAAGTGATGGAGCACAGTCCAATTCAAATCTCTCTGACAACAAAACCCACTCTCATCACTCTACCATGTTCGTCGAGTTGCCAGACTGTTGATCATGCAAACATTCCAGGCAGGAGTAAGGCAGCTGCTGAGCTTGGAACTTTTCAGAAATGTTTCCTTTGTTTCAGTTCACAGAAGGCTCCTTACTGGATGGACTGTACTGGAAGATGCAATCCAGCAACCGAACCGAGGCTGACAACCGGAGTTTCATTTTCTACGAGAACCTGCTGTTGGGGATTCCACGTATACGGCAACTCAGAGTCAGAAATGGATCCTGTTCTATCCCCCAGGACTTGAGAGATGAAATTAAAGAGTGCTATGATGTTTACTCCGTCAGTAGTGAAGACAGGGCTCCATTTGGGCCACGAAATGGAACTGCGTAAGTATCTGTGACTCATGGCCACTTGGTGACGTGCACTTATTCATTCTGACAGCTTCACCAAGGAAAAGATGCCTTCTGTGACTCTTCAATGCTTGTATTGAAGCTGTAGTCAAATTGACCTTTGGCTTCTCAAGTTTTCTCTGATTTTTAACGCTCTCAGTTTCTCCATGCATATTTTTCAGAAGGCTAAATTGTTGACCATATGGCCCACAAAAAAGAAATTATTTGAGCCTGGGCAGATTTCATTTGAAATAATTGGGCCCTATTTTTATAGGTCCAGTAGCATTGTCCACTAGGGTGTTTACTAGGAAGTTTTCTAGTACAGAAATTCTTTTTTTATTAGCTCTTACAAATAGATTTTTGTTCAGTTATTTAAAGTGTAATTATTATTATTATTATTTTTTGTCTTTTTTTTTTTTACTGACTGGTAACGGGATTGCAACCCTCGGTGTCACGCCCATACCGGGGACCGGCAACGGGATCGCAACCCTCGGTGTTGTGCCCACACCGCGCTCAGCCAGTGAGCGGGAACTGGTCTCCAAATGGGATCCGAACCCTCAGCGGGAGCGCTACCGCGCTCCCAAGCGGCGCACTCTCCAGTGCGCCACGGGGCCAGCCCTAAAGTGTAATTATTTAAAGTGTAAGACTGTGAGGCAGTTTTCTATCTGGTTTAAAGCCTATCCTTCTCAAATGTTTGTTTATGATTTTAAGTATGTATTTGTACATGTGCATATTTGCAGGGGTTTTTTAGTACACTTTGGTATCCCTACTTAAAACATCTTGTGTATCAGGGGAGGACATGTATTACTTTTAGAATGTCTGTACTTATTATTTTTAAAAATGGGAAGAGCTCTCAGGCTGTCTTAGAGTGGGGCTCTTGGGGTCACTGCCTCAGGTAAGTCACTGTGGGCAGAGTCATCTTCTAAGCTTTGCTAAGCTAATTCTGTCAGTTCATCTTGATCCTTTTCTTGGGAACTGAGTCACCCAGAATCTGGATTTGTTAATAGAGAACAGGGCGGACACTGACACCTTTTTGATGACCAGATTCTTTGTCTACCATCTAATGTATACTCTGTTACCAGGGTCATAAGAAACAAATTTAGTGAAAATCAGGAGATTCAGAGCAAAGGAACTGAATAATCTCAAAAGACATTTTTTTCAGGTTATGATAGTGATTTTGCTTTCTAATGCATCTTTTTCTAGTCCCTGCAAAGCATAAGCATGCCTTTAATCTGTGGCACCTTTTCCAATATTTTACTTTATCTCACATCTTTTTTTTTTGTCCTTTTTGTGACCGGTAAGGGGATTGCAACCCTTGGCTTGGTGTCGCCTGCACCGCACTCAACCAGTGAGCGCACCGGCCATCCCTATATAGGATCTGAACCCATGGCGGGAGCGCCGCTGTGCTCCCAGCACCGCACTCTCCCGACTGTGCCACGGGGCCGGCCCTATCTCACATCATTAATACAAGAAACTTATACAGCCACTACTCTGTGCCAGACACTATTTAAGAAGTGATTTCATGCATTATCTCATCTATCCTTTACAAACCAACTCTAAAATAGGTATCATCTCCATTTTATAGAGGAAAAACTGAGGCTCACTTACCCAAAGCGTCACAGCTAACAAATGGAACCGAGCTGGGATTTAACCAGCCTAACTGCAAAACTCATGTTTCTCCTACTACTCCACGTTGCTTCTTCCACAGCAATCACGTTGTTAGGCTGGCTTCTTGATGTACTCATCTCCCCACCAGTATTTAAGCTTCCTGAGGGCAGGGACTCTATTTTGTTCCCTGCTATGTTCTCAAAGCCTTGAACAGTGCCTGGTATATAAAGATGCTCAATAAATATGTATTGAGGGCCGGCCCGTGGCTCACTTGGAAGAGTGTGGTGCTGATAACACCAAGGCTACGGGTTCGGATCCTATATAGGGATGGCCAGTTAGCTCACTGGCTGAGTGTGGTGCTGACAACACCAAGCCAAGGGTTGAGATCCCCTTACCGGTCATCTTTTTAAAAAAATAAAATAAAATAAATAAATAAATATGTACTGGATGCATATGTGAATAAGTGATTTCTGCTACAGGGTGATCACTGAAGGGGACTTTTCCTGTCCATATCTAAACCATCCCTTGATCCTGCTGGATTCCCAAGTCACTCCCATTCCTACATCCCTTCAACTCCAAACTCCTTGAAAGAATAGTCTTCACTTCCCACCTCTATTTCCTTACTACTTATTCCCTGCTTAAGGCTTCAACCCTTGCTTTTGATCTCTCTCCCAAAAGCTGCCAAGGACCTCTAGTTAGCAAATCCACGGAACAGTCCCCAGTGTTCACCCTGCTCGACCTCCATGCAGGATGTGGCTGTGTTGACCGCTTGTGCTTTTGGCTTCCGTGACTAACACTAAACTTTGCATTCTTTTAAGTCTGGAGCTCCCTTCTTCTCTCACTTCCCCTCTCATAAAACCACTCCTAAGTTTTATATTTCCGTCTCTTGTTTTTTTCATTATACTCATTCCCATGGTATTCACATGGCTTCCACTCTCATCTCTATTTGATGACTCTTCATCTCTTCAACAAGTATAGTGTGGCAGCAATGTGCCAGGCACGTTCCAATGAAGGCTCGCTCTTCTAGCAGCGCCCTAGGTGCTGGGGTAGTGAAGCAGCAGTAAACAAAACCTCCTGTCTTCACGGAGCTCACATTCCAGTGATGTGAGGCAGGTCTGTCTGCCACCTGTATGTCCCACCAGCTCCTGTAATGCAGTATGCCCCAAACTGAACTCTTCACTTTCTTATTGGGTCTGCTCTTCCTCCTGTGAGTGGCACCACAATCTTCCCATTACCCCAAAGAGATTTGAGTCATTTTTGAGATGTCCTCCTCCCCTGCCCCAACCTCCAACTCAGTTGCCAAGTCCTTTTGAGTCACTGCAGTGGCGCTCTTGGCCTTCCCTTTCCCTCCTGTTATCACTGCTCTAGTTCAGGCCTCATCACCTTTTGGTTTTCACAGGCCCTGCTCACTGGGCTGTGTCGAGGTCCCCAAGACCACCCCCAGGTTCACTAGAAGGACTTGCGGGACTCAGCATAGGGGTGGATTCATGGCTAGGGTTTATTACGGTGAAAGGATACGAAGCAGCAGAAGGAAAAGGCACATGGCAAAGTCTGGGGTACACCAGGTGCAGGCATCCAGAAGTCCTCTCCCAGTGGAGTCACCCAGGCCGTGCTGAGTTTTTCTAGTAATAATGTGTAACCACACAGGTGACGGTTGTCTACCACAGAAGCTCATTATAGACTCTGCCCAGGTGTTTACTAGAGGCTGGTCACAGAGGCACCCTCTGCCTACCACATTCCAAAATTCCAAACCCCAGAAGGAAAGCAGGGCTGAGCATAAGCCGCATTGCCTGGGCGAACAGCTGAGGCACGGGGAGCTGTTCTTACCAGTCAGGGGAGTTTTATGTCAGTGTAGGGAGCTGCTTGTCTGCCAAGTTCCCAGGTGCCAGCCAGGGTCCAACCTTGTAAGCAGGCCTCCCCAAGGAAAGGCCTGCTGTGTTCACCCTTTCTGCACATGAGCCCTCTGTTCTCTCCACTCCAGTCTTCCCTGTGGTCACCAGAGTAAGCCTTGTTCTGTGTTTCTCAGAAACCTTCCCTGCAGTGATGCCTTCACCCTTGCTTTTCACAACCTAACCCCTGTCTACCTTTCAACCTTCCTTTCTTTATCATATGGAGCCACACTGAACTACTCACTGGGTACCTTGTATTTCTCTGGCCCTGCATGGCTCTAGCTTAAAAATGCTCTTACCATCTACCTGTGCCAGAGCAAATACTGCTTACCTCTTACCGTGCAGGTCCAACACGGCTTCTTCCCAAAGCCTTCTCTGATCCACCTCTCCCAGACCACCAAAAAAGGATAGCTTTCCTCTGATCTGCCAGTGTAATTTCTTTATATTTCTCTTTTGGTTCTTATTATCATCTACCTTGTATCTTGTTTAATTACAACTTTTCTCTCCCTACTTGATATAAATTTGGTAGGGAAAGAGTCTTAGTCCACCTTTCCATCCCCATTAGTGCCAAAGAAGCATCTAGTTCCTAAGAAATTTTCTGTAAATCTTTGTGGATTAAATTCCCAAATGCTGTGTGGAGTCTTAGTTCTGCTGAATTTACCTGTTTGTTTTTGTTTTTATTTTTGTTTTTTAATTAGTTGGATCTACACAAGTGAAAAAGACTTGAATGGGAGTAGCCACTGGGGAATAATTGCAACCTATAGTGGAGCTGGCTATTACCTGGATTTGTCAAGAACAAGAGAGGAAACAGCTGCCCAGGTTGCTAGCCTCAAGAAAAATGTCTGGCTGGACCGAGGAACCAGGGCAACTTTTATTGACTTTTCAGTGTACAATGCCAACATTAACCTGTTCTGTGTAGTCAGGTGTGTACCAAGGGCACGCATCCCTCCCGTTTCTGTGTAGTTGTACGTGCATCCTGTTTTAGAGATAGGCCAGAAAACCTTTGCCTGTAGTTGGCTAAGTAAGGATGCCCAGGACCCAGACTGATAGCAAGGGCG
The DNA here is from genome assembly GCF_000696425.1 of Galeopterus variegatus. Taxonomy (NCBI): domain Eukaryota; kingdom Metazoa; phylum Chordata; class Mammalia; order Dermoptera; family Cynocephalidae; genus Galeopterus; species Galeopterus variegatus. Next base: position 339,927 of record NW_007727130.1, on the reverse strand, counting down.
GAATGAAAACTGAAGGCTTATTAGGATAAAGATACTTGGGGAAGGGAGTTAGGATCCTGGAATATTGTGAGTTGGAATAAAACTTAAGTCTGGTCCAAGTTCATCTCAATGCTGAAACCTCTCCAGAAAAAGTACTATGTTTTTCTAACATCCTCCGTACCCATTATAAGCATGATCAATGCTACATGCTCTGTCCCCACGTCCCCTTCCCATCAAATCTTGACTCATTTCCCTGAGTTTCCCACTCTCAGATGATGCCCCTGCTATTAGAACACAAGCAGAGTCAGGTGCTATGCCTGATGTTCAGCTCATGCTCAGGGCTCACCAAAGGCACATGAAGTTCCTTCCACAAATCCTGTGATGTGGCCGTCATGACCACTGGGAGATAGTGAGGAAACTGACAAGGATTCCACTGGCTTGTTTGGGGTCTCTTGTTCATTCATTCATTCATCAAACATTTATTGGACACTTAATATGTGCCAGGCATTCTTCTAGGCTCTTGGGACACCTCAGTGAACAAAACAAAGACCCCTGTCCTTGCAGATTTGCATTCAACCAGAAGGAGAGGGATAATAGATAATAATACACAAAATAAATAAATTATATAGTATGTTAGAAGAGAAAAGAAAAAAGATTAAAAAATAAAGCAGGGTAAGGGGGATCTGGAATTCACCTACCTTCATCTTCCTGGTGAACCTTGTCTGAAACACTGACACATTGCCAACATGGACTACCTACACATATATTTACACATAAAATAAGAAGGATATATTCTCATAGTATCCTTTTTTATCATCATTTTTTAGGTTAAACCCAACTGTGCTTTACATGGCCAACTGGATTTTATCAGTCCTTGTATTTAACAACTTTTGCAGAAAATACCTCATTAAATCAAGTAGTAGTTATTATCAGAAATGAAGGAAAATCTACTGCAATTATGATTGAGCTTTTCCTAATGATTCCAGTGAGGATAGGAAGAGGATAAAAACAGGCAGGCAACTCTGATTGACATTTAAGTAAATATCTAATTATAGATGGTCTTGACTATTTCTTTCACTTCCCATACTGTGAGTCTGACCATTGTCACGCAGGTACTTCATTTCTCTATGCTGTTTTCTCAGTTTCTAGAACTGGTTGACAGTGGAGGCCAGAGCGGGCCACAAAGAGACGACTTGACACACAGAGGCCACTTCCTTCCCTTTTGAGTTCACACTGAGCTGTCACGAGGCTTTCCACTTCAGTATTGCTCTCCTGAGTCTTTGGTTCTCACCCCTACTCTCCAACACATCAAATAGGAAAGGAAGAACGGAGAATTGACAATGAAGGGGAAGGAAGAATTTTCACACTTCTTTGTCCAATTCTAATTTTAAGTGGTCCCTGCCTTTACTTGATCATTGCTCACACATGGGTCCTGGATACTCAGGTTCTAGGTGTGGCCACCCACGGAGAATTGACAATGAAGGGGAAGGAAGAATTTTCACACTTCTTTGTCCAATTCTAATTTGAAGTGGTCCCTGCCTTTACTTGATCATTGCTCACACATGGGTCCTGGATACTCAGGTTCTAGGTGTGGCCACCTGTCCTGTAACAGGAGAGATGGTGATGCCTACTAGCTGACTTTTAAAAGCCTTAAGATTAAGAAGCTAGAATTCTATTTCTAGTTACATAGGGAAACTATACCGTTAAGTGAATCACAACTTTCTCAATGTGACACTTACAAAATGGGAATTTGGCAAGGAAAATCCTCAGTTCAATTACAGTGAAGCACTACAGGTCAGTGCCATTAGTATTACCGTTAAGTGAATCACAACTTTCTCAATGTGACACTTACAAAATGGGAATTTGGCAAGGATAATCCTCAGTTCAATTACAGTGAAGCACTACAGGTCAGTGCCATTAGTACGAATGTAAAACAATGTTCGAGTATGTTGCTGCTTCAGCAGTCAGACATTTGTTGAGGACTTACCTGTTAACTCTAAGACTCTGGGAAGAGGAGCAAAAAGTGCGCTGGAGAACACCTATTTGGTACTAATTAGGTGTTACCAAATGAATGAATGAGATACTCAGTTCCTCCCTTTATATATGTATGAAATATATACCCTCCTTCACCAGGTCATACATGTTTTGAGTGCATGGCTTATATTTCTTTATGTTCTTCATGTTGCTTAGTAGAATGACTTGCATTTAATAGAAGTCCTAGAAAGTCTTTTTCTATTGATAAACTTTTACATTTAAAAAAATTATACAGTATTTTGAGCAGTATAAGTATCACAAAAGTAAAGGGAATACTGAGGAGGAAGTAATCCTTTTGGGCTGAGAGACCTTGGAAAGTCTTACTCCTTTTGTGGCACAAAATTCTACAAGTATGGAGTTATTAGCTGTGATAAAAGTGCTTGCTACTGGTTTGGGGTGACTCGTGGTAGTGGTTTTGTTAGCTTATAAAGCGGGGACAGAACAAGTGGGTGTCCTTTCCTGGCTACACCTGTGCGTTGTTGTTCTAATCGTTCTTATTGCCATGCAGGTTATTGGTTGAATTCCCAGCAACGGGCGGTGTGATTCCATCTTGGCAATTTCAGCCTGTAAAGCTGATCCGATATGTCACAACTTTTGATTTCTTCTTGGCAGCCTGTGAGATTATCTTTTGTTTCTTTATCCTTTACTATGTGGTGGAAGAGATATTGGAAATTCGCATTCACAAACTACGCTATTTCAGGAGTTTCTGGAATTGTCTGGATGTTGTGATTATTGTGGTAGGTTTGAGAACACCACCAAATTCCCTAAGCGTTTTAATTATTGATCACCTCAGCATTGTGGATCTTGATATTCCCAAAAGAGAAGCTAAAAGTTCCCTTCTGTTATATCAGCTTCTGTGTTACTAATTATTTTCTCCTCTTGTGTGAGTAACCTTTCTGAATATAAAGTGGTGGGGCACGTACAGTCAGCTCTGAGCCACGCTAGTAACGAGAACAACTCAGTAATTCATATTTGGCTTTGGAATGCCATATGAGATGTGGGGGAGAAAACAATGTTTTGTTCTGTTTGTTTGCAAATGATATTTTTCGTCAACTGAGTGAAAATTCATTTATATTTTTCTGCATGTACATAAAATTATGGTGAGATGAAATATCCTGAAAATATGTTGAGTAGCAGAGAATACCTCAGCTGAAAATTTCCTGCAAATAATCCATGGAGTACAAAATTTAAATTATCTATCAAGATTTTCTGTATGAGGTACAAGAAATCATAAGGCAGAGTTATGTAGTCAAGACTTGTGGTTTCTGTGCCTTGTAGATTCCGTGCCTGGGCTTGGCTCTGTTATAACTTTCAACACTTGTTCAAGATGTTTTCCCTTTATCTTTATCACTTAATTAATTAAGCATCATCTCAATCACTTCCTTCTAGAGGCTTCAGTGTGAAAATGAATTTTTACAAGGTTTTCTCCTTCATCAATAACAGATAACCTTTTGCTAAGTCCTGGTATACATTTAAGCATTTAACAACATACTTACTTGCTACATGCTTAAATGTGGAGATTGGCACAGCTGTACCGTATGTTATTCCATGTCTATCCTTCCCACTGTCCTGTGATAGAAATCACAGTAAAAGATGTATCACCCTGTTAGCATTCTCTCTTTTATAAGCCTTCCTCATTGGGATTACTTTTTCCCTCATCCCATTACTAAAATGTTATTTGGCCTTTGTGAAGCATTTACATCAAATCATTATTCATCCATTTCCCACTAGAATTAGTTGATAAAATATAGAAAATACGTTATTCATATGTAAGTGAAAAAACACTTAAGGCATAAAAAAGAACTACAGGGATGAACATTGCATGATAATAGCAGTATTAGCAGCAATAATAATAATAATGGCTAACACTTTAGAAGCTATGTGTTAGGCACCATTCCAAGTGCTTTTCATAACAGAAGCTCATTTATTCCTCACACTAAATCTCTTAGCCACTGCCACTGCCTCTCAAGCCACGTACGTGTGCACTTTGGAAAGAGCTTTTATTTAAAATAAAAACTATAGAAAAGATACAGTGTGGAACCCATCAGACCCCAATGCAATTAGAAGTGCATCCCATCATTTAAGATAGATATGTAATGCACATTTCTCTTGTTCCTGGGGGTCTCAGGAGGCAGGACTACACCTAGCCCCTGCCAGGAGTCCCCCAGGGAGCAGGGCTGCAAGCAGCCCTGCCAAGAGAGTGCAGGGAGGTGAGTTGCCCAGGGCACACCTTGAGCTAGGGGCTGCCGCCTAGGGAAGTCAGCAACCAGAAATCAGACACAAAGTTCTGGGGCTTAGCGCTTGCACTAAGCAACTTTATTGTCTTCCAAGTATGTATTATATATGTTTTAGCCAGCTGTAAGCCTCTCCCACACCTCCAGCAGTATTAGCAGCAATAATAATAATAATGGCTAACACTTTAGAAGCTATGTGTTAGGCACAATTCCAAGTGCTTTTCATAACAGAAGCTCATTTATTCCTCACACTAAATCTCTTAGCCACTGCCACTGCCTCTCAAGCCATGTACGTGTGCACTTTGGAAAGAGCTTTTATTTAAAATAAAAACTATAGAAAAGATACAGTGTGGAACCCATCAGACCCCAATGCAATTAGAAGTGCATCCCATCATTTAAGATAGATATGTAATGCACATTTCTCTTGTTCCTGGGGGTCTCAGGAGGCAGGACTACACCTAGCCCCTGCCAGGAGTCCCCCAGGGAGCAGGGCTGCAAGCAGCCCTGCCAAGAGAGTGCAGGGAGGTGAGTTGCCCAGGGCACACCTTGAGCTAGGGGCTGCCGCCTAGGGAAGTCAGCAACCAGAAATCAGACACAAAATTCTGGGGCTTAGCGCTTGCACTAAGCAACTTTATTGTCTTCCAAGTATGTATTATATATGTTTTAGCCAGCTGTAAGCCTCTCCCACACCTCCCTGTCTCCTAGGTAACTCAATAGGAAGTCTGTGGTTTGCGGTTAAGCTTTGCAAATTTTTGCTGACCCAGTCTATTTGCATTTCTGCTGATACAGTCTAAATCCTGGAAAGCAAGAGTCCCTCCATCTTTAACATGTGTTCTCCTTCATTTTCCTCCAATGTAACATTACACAATTCAGGGTAAACACTTGATCCCCAAATTCTCAATGTATTAATAATGAGCATAGTTACAAAAGAAATTCATATTTGGCTTTGGAATGCCATATGAGATGTGGGGGAGAAAACAATGTTTTGTTCTGTTTGTTTGCAAATGATATTTTTCGTCAACTGAGTGAAAATTCATTTATATTTTTCTGCATGCA
>NW_007727130.1:319198-334270 GCF_000696425.1 Galeopterus variegatus | reverse complement strand
AGTCGCCAAGGGAGGTGGACAACCAGGAACCAGACACAAAGTTCTGGGCATGCACTGAGCAAATTTATTGTCTTCCAAGTATGTATTATATATGTTTTAGCCAGCTGTAAGCCTCTCCCACACCTCCCTGTCTCCTAGGTAACTCAATAGGAAGTCTGTGGTTTGCGGTTAAGCTTTGCAAATTTTTGCTGACCCAGTCTATTTGCATTTCTGCTGATACAGTCTAAATCCTGGAAAGCAAGAGTCCCTCCATCTTTAACATGTGTTCTCCTTCATTTTCCTCCAATGTAACATTACACAATTCAGGGTAAACACTTGATCCCCAAATTCTCAATGTATTAATAATGAGCATAGTTACAAAAGAATTTCACTATTTAAGGAGGCAAGAGAGGCAATAATACTGGAAATCATTTTGCAAAGTATTTATGTACTGAGTGATGGCAGAGTGCAATTCATATACATTGAAAATTTTTCTAGAAAACAATTATTGTTTGGAACCCTAAGGATGCAAACCCTGCTTTTTGGTTTGTGTGGATTTATTTATATTTTGGTCACTGAAAATAATGGTAAAAAGCGTGATATTATGAGAGTGTGATATTATACTAGTTAATAACAGAACTTTTTTTTTACCAAACAACTTCAATATCAACAAAAGACTAGTCAGTGGCATTCAACTTTCTTAATCATGTACACCTATCAGTGAAAACTTTGACTACACACCCTAATGGAATGTATTTATTTATTTATAAGTTGGGTGTGTATGCATTGGTATAACAGGTACATCTATAAAAATATAGACATACATTGAATTTAAAAGATTGTGATAAGAATAAATACGAATAGTATTCTAATACTTTCTTACCACCCACCTCGAATTTTTAAGATTTTCTTCCCACACACCCATAAATTGCCTTGTACCCACTTTGGAGACCACTGGGAAAACAGCCGATGATATCATGGAAATTGAGAATAGTTTCTTTGGCTCAGCAGCCACAGCATTTTGCCAGTATTTCTTTGAAAAATTGCTTCACTGTGCTTTTTATTTTGTTTTTTTTAACTCTTAGTACTTACTGCCAAGACAACAACAATTCAGACAGTGTGTTTTTGTAAAGAAAAAGGAAGGGCTACTGGAATCTCACTTCTCCTATAAGATGTTCTTTGACCAAGTGGAAGTACGGGCATACCTCCTGCTCACCCCCCGAATGTGCCTGCGCTCCTCTGAACCTTCAAACCTATGGAAAGAGCCAAGGCTTTTTGTTTTATCTGGCCCAAATTTAAATTCACCTGAAAAGCAATTATATTCTAAACATAAATATAACAACATCTTGAAATCACTGTAAAATTATTTCCTAGGAACCGGCGCGTGGCTCACTTGGGAGAGTGCAGTGCTAATAACACCAAGACCACAAGTTCGGATCCCTATATAGGGATGGCCGGTTCGCTCACTTGGGAAAGCGTGGTGCTAATACCAAGTCAAGGGTTAAGATCTCCTTACCGGTCATCTTTAAAAAAAAAAAAGAAAGAAAGAAATTATTTCCCGTGTTTTCCTTTTTTGTTGCTCCAACAAGTTCTCTGAAGTCTGCAGGCTTACATCAGTGTCTGTAAGCAACAGTCTTTCAAAACGAGCAGAATTACTGAAAAAAATACTATTAAGAAGTCTAAACTCGAAATAGTTTTATTGATTGCTAGGTTTCACAGGGTCAAAATGATGAACTCATTTATTCCACAAATGTTTTCTGAGCACCTACTGTGTACCTGGCACTGTTCTAGGCATGGGGGATATAAGGGATATAGGAATGAACAAAACAACCAAAACCCCTGCCCTCATAAAGCTTATGTTCTGGTACAGAGAGAAAGTTCTTTTGTAGATAGGGATGAGAATCCCAATGAACAATAGGTGTGATGTGACAACCTGAATGCTCACAAAATCTCTTTCCTCATCTCTTTTCTCTCATTCCCTACTTTGGAGGAAAAGTCTCAAGGAAATTTAGTGTATTAATATGATGTTATATAAGTGACCATATATTCCATATTTTTATAAACTTCTGTCCTGTACAAAGTGAAAACAACTGGACTGGATAACAAATTATACCTAGTGAGAATTGGGCAAAGGATTATTGTAGGATTCGGTCAACCAGTCCAGCTTCTTCATCCCTCTCAGCTAAGTCCATGTAGAAAATTATTTTCAGTGTATCCCAGAGAGTTCCAAGAAAATATTCCTACCACCAGCACAAAAATACAAGATTGGCTCCGGTAATCCTTCACAGATAAGAAAAGGAAGATGGTGAGGCTGGCTTTTTAGCTATGATTTGCAGCCAGGCAGGTCTTTGTTATGGTCCACTTGGGGCCATGGTCTGGACGGCCATCTCAAGAAGGGCAATGAAGTGGTCTTTGCTATAACCACGAGAAGAGAGAGAATGGACAGTGAAGGTCACAGCACCTGCACAGCCTACCTACTGCAGATTCAGACCCCAGATGAGGGCAAAGTTGTTAGGGTCAACCTGTAGCACTGTCTACATACACATACATGTTAATCCAGTGGTGATGGAAGCCACGTGGGGCCATTGTCCCCTCAGCTGTGGTCGTATAGCCCAGAACCAAAGCAGATGTAAAAAGCTGTGTGGTCATGAGTTAAGGGACAGAAATGAGCAAGAAGGAAACCCTTGGCTCACATATTGTCACACAAGCCTTCCTGAGCCCTCTCTGTCCACCTTTTGAGACTAAGTTCATTCTTTCTTCTTATGTACATTCCTTTTTAGTATATCTTGTTTCACCCTTCACCTTATGTTACGTGATGCCAACTCTTTAGCAGTTTTTTGTTATTTAACTGTGTGTTTATCTGGTCTTGAACCAGAGTATAAGTTTCTTGAGGGCAGAGTTTATGCAGTTTACCTCTGTTAATTCCTCTTAGCGCCTTGCGCAGTGCTGAGTACATAGACCCTACCATGCATTTGTCGAACAGAGGAAAGAATGGATGGCTGGAAATCGGAGAAGGAAGAGTAACCAGAAAATAAAATAAATTAAAACCACATAAGTTTCTTGAGGGCAGAGTTTATGCAGTTTACCTCTGTTAATTCCTCTTAGCGCCTTGCACAGTGCTGAGTACATAGACCCTACCATGCATTTGTCGAACAGAGGAAAGAATGGATGGCTGGAAATCGGAGAAGGGAGAGTAACCAGAAAATAAAATAAATTAAAACCAGAAACAAAAACAGAAAGTAAGATGAGGCTAAGAAAACAAAAGTGTGAAAGTAATTTAAATGAAGGTGGCAGAAAAAACAGAAGGCATTCCTGTTTAAGTTTGTTATAGCATCATCTCTCGTGTGTATGCACGTGTGTATATACATATGTGTGTGCATGCACATGTGCACACGTGCACTCGTTGCATTTCTAGCTAAGGAAATGGCAAGCAATATATTGTTTTACTTGTTTTATGGCAGCGCTCAATCGTTTCCATTTGAGTGAGTGGCTTTTATGAATGCCATTGGGTAAAATATAATGGTGAGCTCTAGAATTAACAGTGGTGAAATAAACTAGTCATTTTCAGGTAAGTTATGTATTTCTAAAATATACACTGTAATGAAATATAAATCTTTTCTTTTTTCAGCTATCTGTTGTAGCTATCGGGATTAACATATACAGAACAACAAATGTGGACGTACTATTACAGTTTCTAGAAGATCAAAATACTTTCCCCAACTTTGAGCATCTGGCATACTGGCAAATACAGTTCAACAATATAGCTGCTGTTACAGTATTTTTTGTCTGGATTAAGGTAATTTGTAAATTTCTTGTTCTGGATTTTTAATAATCTTTGGTATTAGTCCATTTCTGTTGCTTATAACAGAAATCCCCGAAACGGGGTAATTTATAAACAATATTTATTGCTTTCAGTTTCAGAGGCTAGGAAGTCCAAATTCCAGGGAACACATCTGGTGGGGGCCTTGTTGATGGTGGCTTTACAGCAATGCGGGGTGTCACATGATGAAGCAGAGAGAGAAACTAACCTCCTCACTGGCTCCTTTTAAAGCCCTCAGAACCACACCCATGACTACTATTAAACCATCAATGGATTAATTCATTTATTAGAGCACAATGCTCAGATCTAATCACCTCTTCAAGGCCTCACCTTTCATCTACCATAATAGCATTTCCCACCCTCTTAACACTGTCAGTGGGGATTAAGCTTCAGTGAGTTTGGGGGTACATGCAATCCATAGGATCTTTCTTTCTTTTTATTAACACAAATCACACAAAATGTTGTAGGACTTGAATTTGCCTTTGTGGCCAAATTCAGGCATACAGCCAGAGCTACTCTATATTTTACATGTAAACTAAGGGGACTCGTGATCATTCTTCTCACTGTGAACGATGCTACTTCTGCTACCTGCATTCTTGCAAGACCTGTCCCTGTAGGTTTCATTTAACAAATGCAATAAGAGGCCTTTTCAGTACATCAGCTGAACCTGGGTCCTCATCTGTTCTGGCACAGGGACAAGTCCTAGTTTCACCTGATATGGAGTGACCAGGTGAAGGAAAAGGAACTAAGAAAAAGAGAGGGAAGGATTGGGAGAAGGGAAGGGAAAGATGCTGCACTTGGAAATGCTTGCTAGAAGGAGTGCCTCTTTTCCAGGTGGAGGCCATAGGGAAGCTTTACCTAGAACTGAGGTTGGAACAGACACCTCTTCTGAGTAGTTCTTTACTCATTCACTTCCTTCTTCTCCCAAGGCACAATGTGCATTTCTATGTATGTGAAAGGTTAGGGCATTTATATACAATGAGCCTCAATTCTGGAGATGCAGGACATTTCAGTCATTCTGAGGCAGCTGCCAATCTGTCACCAGCTCAGGCTCTATGATTGTGCTGTCAGACAGTAGCTACTGTTCACACGTGGCTATTTAAATTTAAATTAATTAAGATTAAATACAATTAAAAATTCAGTTTTTCAGTCCCACTAGCCATGTTTTAAGTGCTCAGTGTCTATGTGTGGATAGTGGTTACAGTATTGGACAATAGAAATACAGACCATTTCCATCATCACAGAAAGTTCTCTTGAACAGCAGTTTTCTAAAAGGTACTCACCAACAGTTCCTGAACTGGTGTTCACACCTGAAGGCCTGAGGTTTATCAAAGGGCACAGACCTCAGCTCATCTCTCATACTCTTTATTCAGTTACATGCTTGTACAGGAGAAACCATCACTAAAGCACCAAACCTTTATCATACAATAGTAAGAATAATCAAGATCTCAAATGAATAGGAATTGTATTAAGTAATGTGATTACAACAGTCCTCAAAAAATTTTTTCATGTGGGGCCGGCCCGGTGGCGCACTGCTACAGTGCGTTTACAACAGTCCTCAAAAAATTTTTTCATGTGGGGCCGGCCCGGTGGCGCACTGCTACAGTGTGTCGCTTGGGAAGCGCGGTGGCGCTCCCGCTGAGGGTTTGGATCCCACATACAGACTGGCCGCTCACTGGCTGAGCGAGGTGCGGGAGCAACACCGAGGGTTGCGATCCCGTAGCCAGTCCCGGTCCGGTTCCGGGCGCGACACTTGAGGGTTGCAATCCGTTGCCGGTCACGAAAAAAGACAAAAAGGAAAAAAAAAAAAAATTTTTCATGTGGCCAGAAACAATTTATAAGAGACCCATAAGTAAAATTCTAGAGATTTCCTTTCAGCATGTGCCTCAGGTTGTTGGGTTTTATTTAGTGCTTCACTTGGAAATCTCTTGCCCTCAGAACTTTACCACTAAGTTCTTTAAGGCAGGGATTGTGACTCAACTCTCATATCCTCCCACGTGCTCTTCTGCCAAGGCTTCTTCCTGGAGCTGTCTTGGTTGTCATGCCCTCTGGGCTGTGAACTGCACAACCTGGGCAGGCATCCTCACACCTCACCTACAAAAATGCTCGATATGGCTTTGCAGTCAGGCAGAGCTGGCTTCAACTCCTGGCTCCTACTGACAGTGGGGGATAGAATACCAGCCTTTCAGTCACTGCGGAGAGTCACAGCAGTGTAAATAAAGCCTCCCCACAAAGCTGGTGCACAATAAATGATGATTAATAAAATGTACAAGTATTTTCTGTTATTTATTAGTTTTTATTTATTTATTTTTATTTTTTATTTTTTTATTTTTTTATTAAAAAGATGACCGGTAAGGGGATCTTAACCCTTGATTTGGTGTTGTCAGCACCACGCTCAGCCAGTGAGCGAACCGGCCATCCCTATATGGGATCCGAACCCGGGGCCTTAGTGTTATCAGCACCGCACTCTCCCGAGTGAGCCATGGGCCGGCCCTTTATTAGTTTTTATTTTAAACGGTTTTTTTTTTTCCCTCTCTTTTATTATAATCTTTTGGCAGGGGGAAGGGTGGAATATCACTAGTCACTTTAATTATAATTAAACCTCTTTTCACTATATTTTGGTCATGTAAAATGTAGGCACCATGAGGGCAGAAGCTTTGTTCTGTTCACTGCTCCATTCGCAGCTCTGAGAACAGTGCCTGGCACGTGGTAGACACTCAACAAATACTTTTTGAATGAGAGAACAGAAGTTGCTGGGTTTGAAAAATAAAGCAATTTCTCTCCTCTTTTTTTTGGTATACATGCATAACATAAAACATATACATAACATAAAACCATTTTAACCATTTTTAAATGTACAATTCAGTGGCATTAAATACATTTACAGTGTTGTGCAAGCAGCACTACTATGCATTTCCAGAACTTTCTCATCTTTCTAAACTGAAACTCTGTATCCATTAAACACTGACTTCCCATTCTACCCCCCCTCCAGCCCTGGTAACCTCCATTCTACTTTCTGTCTCTATGAATTTGACTAGTTTAAGTACCTTATGTAAGTGGAATCATACAGTATTTATCCTTTTGTGTCAAGCTTATTTCACTTAGCATAATGTTTTCATAGTTCATCTACGTTGTAGCAAGTTTTAGAATTTCATTCTTTTTTAGAGCTGAATAATATTCCATCATCTGCATATACCATATTTTGTTTATCCATTGTAGAGCTAGGGCTAGGGTCTGGAGCTCGCAGACCCCTCGAGCCCGTTCACAACCCTTCACATGCAGGTCTATGAGCTAGGTAACCAGCATAAAGGTCGTTGGGGCCTTGGCTGAAGAAGGAATAGTCTTTATTCAGCACACACACGTCTAGGACCTAGGCAGTACAAAGGAGAAACTCAGAAACTCAACTGCTACTGGCAAAGTCCAAAGAAGAACTGAGCAGCTGCCAGCAGAGTAAACATACTCTATTTTTAGACTCAATCTCTGCCGGCCAGCTCTGCTTCACAAACTCAAGAACACACAATAGCAACAAAACTCAAAAGATACATTGGTGCACATGTGCACTAACTCCACCCACACACAACTTGTTTACAAGAAGTGTGCTGCTTGACCCCCAACCAGACCTGAGCGAGGGAGCCTGACTAAATTATCCTGTTTTCCCCGCATCCATTCATCTGTTGATGTCTTCCTTCTCTTTTTTATAGCTCTTCAAATTCATCAACTTTAACAGGACCATGAGCCAGCTGTCCACAACCATGTCTCGGTGTGCCAAAGACCTCTTTGGCTTTGCTATTATGTTCTTCATTATTTTCTTAGCATATGCTCAGTTGGCATACCTTGTCTTTGGCACTCAGGTTGATGACTTCAGTACCTTCCAAGAGTGTATGTAAGTATCATGAAATTAAAAAGAAACGTTTAATAAGGATTGTCACTGCCTTCTTGAAGATAAAGAAATCCTTGTGGTTGCTATTTGACCACCAAGTGTTTCAAAATAGTTATTTAAAATAAGAATTAATTACCTCTTCCAGAAGCATTGACCCACCAATGCAAAGAAGACAATGTATCCTGAAATGCTAATATTTAAGATAGCAGCCCTTGGGGCTGGCCCGTGGCTCACTCGGGAGAATGCGGTGCTGATAACACCAAGGCCCCGGGTTCGGATCCCAAATAGGGATGGCCGGTTCACTCATTGGGTGAGCATGGTGCTGACAACACCAAGTCAAGGGTTAAGATCCCCTTACCAGTCATCTTTAAAAAAAAAAAAAGATAGCAGCCCTAAAGTAGGTATATATAGTAAAACAGCCATAGTAAACCAACACTGTTTTAAAGACCGAGATCATCTTAGCACCAAATGCCGGTGGTAGCTGTGAAAGACCACTTTCCTACATTTTTATTCTTGTTGAATATTGTTGCCATCTATTTTGCTCTTCGAGTAATTTTCTAAGGGGGAACCTAAATCCTACTCAAAATACACTCATTTCAACAGATTGGCACCATTTTTTGCTTAAGGGCAAAATGATGAGCAACCTGATGAATCATTTTATCCCACTAAATAAAAGTACCAAGGTCTTCCTAAACACCAACCCAAGACATGAGCCACAGCCCAAAAGACCAAGACAATGAAGAGAGAAGGAATACAGAAAAGGCTTGGCCTTCCGACCAATCTCATAAGTACAGCACAAGAAAGGGATAAATTCCTCAAATACTCCACAAAAATAATATACATTTTCCCTCAGAGTACTCCTTTCAACCCATAATCTTCCTACTGCTACAAGAGTGCAGAGTTGTCGTCAAAAATTGTGTAATTTGTATGTGGATTTTATAGAATGATACTTTCTGAACTATAAGTAGATTGGGATCAGGAGGAGCCTGGTAGACTTTTAGATGGGGAATATTAAGTTATTTTTGAAAGCTGAACTTCTAAAAAACTATATATCTTTTTAGTTAACTTCAAATTCTCCATAAACAAAATAAGTATGGTTACAGTCATCCATGAAGACCTGTAGACTGAAAGATGACTAAGTTTGTGAATATTAGTAAAGAATAAAAAAGGATAATATTTTTTCTTATATCTGAAACATGTGATACTTCAGCTAATAATACAGCCTGCCACAAAGATAAACTTACTCCACTGACTCCCTTGCAGGCCTAAATCAAATTCTGACTCTCTTTGTCAATTACAAAATACCACACTATTGGGCCGGCCCGTGGCTCACTCGGGAGAGTGCGGTGCTGATAACACCAAGGCCCCGGGTTCGGATCCCATATAGGGATGGCCGGTTCGCTCACTGGCTGAGCGTGGTGCTGACAACACCAAGTCAAGGGTTAAGATCCCCTTACCGGTCATCTTTTTAAAAAAAAAAAAAATAAAAATAAAAAAAAATAAAAAAAATAAAAATTATTTTCAAAATTTTTTTTTTATTCTCTTGATTTGGTATAAATTAACATTTTTAACATTTTTGACTTAAGTTAATTAAGATTTTTTAAAAGTGTTTTGTTTTTGTCTTAACATTTGTGCATTCATTTGTCCACGGAGAAAGTATTAAATCAAGTAAGCTTAACTTAAGCAATGGGTATTTTTCATCTAAATACTAACATGTAAAACTTATCACTTCACAGCCTTTTGGTAACGGTAAGCGAAGACTTACCTTACATAAACAATCATCTTAAGAAAATAAAAAATTGTTTCCATTTTAAATAAATTTTGTGAAGTTCCTTAGTAAAAGGTTAAGTGATCACATTTTGGGTAATTCAGTGTAATAACTCCAAAGTTGGTCCAGGTGTTACTGGGTAAGTGTATGGTTTTTCCAGATGGAGTCTTAGTTATACTTTAATAGGACTGAAAGGGTCAGGAGTATCATGCAAGTCTATTTGTATCTTGCTGTATGCGTGTATCATGGCTAGTTTTCAACTTAAGCATCTTAAGCTTCTTCTTCCTCTCATATATAAAAGAAAAAACTAGAGGGAAGAATAGCCTGTTATGCCGTCACATCGGTAATACTTTGGATTCTGACGTACCTGAATCTCTACTAAGAAAGCAAAAACTAGGAATTGAGAGTTCTATAGCTGACACTTCAATTGACCTCAGGCCACCTAGTTTTCTTAGTATATCAATCTGCAATCAGATATACTGATTGGCAGTATAGTTGTGGCAATCAGAAATGCTCAAATGTGGACTCATTGGAATGTTGTCCTTTAGTAGGCAGCACCTTTAGATTAGTCATTTTATCAGATCAAACACCAAAACATGAAAAGACACTCTTAGTTTTTGTCTTTATGCCGAAATAATTTTTTATACTACTGTGCAAAAAGGAATTGTCCTCCTTCTACCCCCCTAGAGATGGATAGACAGAGGGACAGACACATAGATAGAAGGCTACTTTCCATACAAACCTGTCTTTTAAGAAAATAACAAACTGAGTGTAGGGTTGGCCGCTTTTCTGAGCTGATTGCCTGATGTTAAATTTATTGCCCTGTTTAACAGGAAGTCACAGTGGTGTGAAGTGGCTCAGCTGAGCCAGGAAGCCCCCCACCCACACCCCCCATCAAAGGGAAAGACCTCCCAGTGCAGACGTCCCTCTGACAATTAAGTGAACCTTGTGGGACAGGATGGAGAGGGGGAGGGGCACCTTCCTGTCCCCACACCCTCAAGAGCCTTTCTCAGCCACTTTCTATTTTTCAGAATTTCCTCAAAAGATCCTCAATTTAATCCATTTCAACTAAGTCGTTCACAGGCATTAGTTAACAGCCATTTGGAAGCAAAAACAACATTAGAGGCCTGGGTTGGGAGAGAGAAGGTGAAAGATGTTATTCCGACTGCATTTATCTGCCCTTGGAATTGAGAGTTTAGCCAGGAAGTTACACGAATTCTATCCTCGTTTCTGCTACAGAATTTTAAACAATCTTCTTCCTAAATTGATAGGGATTTAGTGGCCCATTAAAATAAGAGAACCCTCATTTGTTCACTCATCAATCATTTAATAAATATTTACTGAGCCATTTTACTGTATTCTTATATATGTGAGTATATTACATACAGTGAATAATATACACTAATGTTTCACATGTATCATATGAGGGGTCTTCAGAAAGTTCATGGAAAGATTCGTATTATCTTTTAATTCTATTTTTCCATGAACTTTTTGAATTACCCTCATACACTATGAGGCAGTGTGTTAGGTACTGAGAAATGATAAGGAAAGCGGGGACTGGCCTCACCCTGTGAAAATCCCACAGACCTGTGGGGAAAACAGATGTAATCAAATACACAACTCTAGTTTACAAACCACAGGTATGTGATAAAAAGGAAAAGCAACAGAGAGTATGCAAAAGGGGGACCTGATCTATTGTGTGCAGCACTTCAAGAAAGTCTTTTGGAAACAGATGTTGGAAATACAAATCATTACTACTGGGGAAGGAAGAAGTCAGGAAAATGAACTGACCATTACTGAATAATAATAGCTATAGATTTTGTACCACTTACCCTACATTAGGACCTGCCCTGAGCACTTTACATATAGATGATCTCATTAACCCTCACAACAAATCTGTAAGACAGGTACTATTATTCTCCCCATTTTATAAATGCAAAACAAATAAATAAATAAATCTTCAAAGTGAGGCTTAGAGAAGTTAAACAGCATAGTCTTGACAGTACCAAGACTGAAACCCAAGCTTGCTTGACTCCAAGTTTACATCTTTTCTGCAAAGCTTTTCTTTACCATCTTCCTACTAGGCCTACTGTGTTCCTATTTGCAGAGGTCTTTTAAACTCTTTAGAATATGTTCTGTAAATCTCAAAAATGCTTATATAAAAGTTGAAGTAAGCATAGAATTCTATTTGTCTTTGTTGACTTTGATTTGAAGAGCTTTTTAGCGTTCCATATCCATAGCAATATATGTAAGATTTTTTAAATGTAGAGAACTTAGATAAGCAAAAATAATAAAATAATCCCACCATTCGTAGGTAAATACATTAGTATTTTGTTGTATAGCATTCTTGTCTCCTTTTGCAAAATGTATCACAATGTGTGGTTTTGTAAGTAAGAATATAAATTATATTTTACTTTAGTATGATATAATATAGAAAATAGTTTTCCCAAAGAAGGTAGAAAATAATTTTCCCTAAAGTATTAATTTATGACTTCATAAAGCACTCAGATTGGGGGGAAAAGGTGAACAAAAAGGTACGTGTCAATATTTTGATTGATGTTTACAAAATATATTTAATTTTTTTTCTTTAATCTGTACTTTCCTTTGGTTTACAAACAGAATATGTTTTTGGCCATCATCAATGACACCTACTCTGAAGTGAAATCTGATTTGGCACAGCAGAAAGCTGAAATGGAACTCTCAGATCTTATCAGAAAGGTAGGACAAACCCTAATTCTCAGAATTGTTTTATTTCCCACATAATATAAGTATTGTTTCAGGCAGATTTCCAAAACATAGATCCATTGAAATTGTTTAAAATAAAGAGTAGGTTGGCTATAATTCAGGAATAATTTAAATATTCTCTATCTTGGAGGCTTAATGGATATACTGCTAGCTTGCACTTAAATTCTGGGAATTCTTTCATGCCCTGGAATTAAATTCTCAGTGATCTTTTTGATTCTGGAGAACTGAGCCGCTGGTTTCATCTCCGTCATTTGTTTTGACAACTCTTCAAGTTGGCTCTCACTTGGAGATCCTGAGTTCAGAATAAACTGGGAAGGAAGATATACAAAGACATTTCTAGCTCTTCTAGCTCAATTACCATTTAACAAAAGAAAAGTTTTAGAGGAAAATACTTAGTAGTTCACCTTTTATCTTTGACCTTCCAAGGCAGTTTTAAAATAGTCAAAGGAAAAGGCCTGTGGATTCAGGCCGTGGATTCAGCCTGGGGACCTGACAACTTTTCCTTTGGCACCTTCTCAGGATGTGTTTAATTGTTAATAGAAGGGCAGGACAGGAAGGTTGAGTAGCTTTGTTTGTCTCAACGTGACTTCTTTATTTGGTTTAAAGTATAAGACTTATACAACAACAAATAACTACATTTAAAGTATACAACTTGTTCTCTAACATCATTTTGCTAAGATACAGTGGCTCTTACCTGTGATGTTTTTCTCTTGGTTCAATCCTGAGTACTATGTTGTCTGTGAATCATGTTGTAAGAGAAAACTTCAGCCTCTTAGATGGGACCTAAGATTCCTGTTATCCTGAATTCTTCAAGACAGTTGATTACATTTTAGCAAATCTCCAATGTGTATACAAGTGTTTCTCACTTTGCCCTGTTCTGATATGTACAAATTTCAGTTAAGACAGTTTTGTTAAATAGTACCAGACCCTCAAAACATGGTTCCAATTTCAACTACCACAGTGTATCTACCTGTGAGTAATAGCATACAAACTGCACTTCTCTGTCTTTAGTCTGTAAATCATTCAGTGATTAGCAGATGTGTGCTGTGCTCAGTGACTAATCACGATGCTACTTTCAGTCTGTTGCTGAATGGTCCCTGACCATCTGCTATTCAGCTCACACACAAAGAAAGTGTGGAGTGTTGCTTCCTTGTCTCCCTGAAATAAACCCATGTGACATTTTATAAAACTGCATAATTGGGGGCTGGCCGGTTAGCTCGGTTGGTTAGAGTGCAGTGTTATATCACGAAGGTCAAGGGTTCAGATCCCCGGACCAGCCAGCCACCCCCTGAAAAAAGCATAATTGAAAAAGAGAATGGGCCGGCAACAATGAAAGTACAGCAAAGAAATGAAAAATAACAATGGAAGTGAAATTCAAACCAGACATAAAGGATTTGTAGAAGTACCTGACCATGGGGATGTGGGCACTGCTACCATTCAGAGATCAAGATATGCATCCAGAGAACTTAGTGAAAGCAAACTTACCACCATAAATGAGGAATGTGCTTGTGATGAAGAGGACAAAGACGTCTCAGAGGAAGTGGCGTCAGCAAAACACTGCACATTAAAGGAACTCTTATTAGAGTCATTTCACAATAATGAAAGCGCAAAAGGAAAAATGTTGGAAGCTGATCCAAGTTTAGAAAGGAGGATGACAATTCACCAGCACACAAAGACGTCTCAGAGGAAGTGGCGTCAGCAAAACACTGCACATTAAAGGAACTCTTATTAAAGTCATTTCACAATAATGAAAGCGCAAAAGGAAAAATGTTGGAAGCTGATCCAAGTTTAGAAAGGAGGATGACAATTCACCAGCACATAGGAAAAATGCTCGTTGGCTCCATATTGTGAGGTATACACTGTAATATTACACAAGAAGAAGGCTAGCGCAAGCAGGCAAGCACTCTTTAAACTTCTCTGGATGCATTTTCTTTTTTTTTTTTTTTTTTGGCAGCTGGCCATATGGGGATCCAAACCCTTGAACTTGATGTTATCAACTCTGCCCTCTAACCAACTGAGCTAACCAGCCAGCACCTGTAAAACATTTTTTACCAAGAAATAAAACACTTTAATTTTCAATGTTTCTAATGTTTTAAATGTTTTAAATTTCAGTTTACCAAATAAATATTCGTTTTAAGTTTTTTTATTTCCTTGTAAGTTTATAACTGACACTAAGGGAGTGTTTAATGTTTTGACAAAAAGTTTCAAAGGTCACAAAACAAACATAATTTTTCCCATTCATTATTTAAATCACCAGGCACAATCTCAGCTTGCACAGTCACTTTCACTGTCCTGCACTACCATGCAAAGCAAGGTCTACCTATATTTTGTTAGTGAAAAATCCTCATCTATATTTCACTGGGATTTTTTTTTTACATACTTAACATATATAAGGAAATTACTGACTATGAGATAATATAAAAAATAATCAATTAATCTATGACTCAGTCTTCTTGGTATTCTTAAGAACTGATGCACATTCCTGTATATTCTGAGACAGACAGCTATGGAATATATAGTGATTTTCATTTCTGTCACCTAAACTTGAATACACATAAGAGTAAAAAGCCCTTAGTTCTTGATTTAGTGAAAGACCCTGACTCTTCCCATATAACTCTTCCAGAAGAGTAGTATGAAAACCTAAGAATACATTTATTATTCATGCAGCCAACACATACTTGTTCAGTGGTCAACTTGTAAGACCGGCCCAAAAGCACGAATCTTAACTTGATGGGAAGGCTCATCTCGCAAAGACCAGGAGGCACAGAGATCGATGCACAAGCAAGAGGTTTTTATTTCCGGCATGCTGGAGGTTGCCCCGTTTTCAGGACAGGAGCAGCCCCGAATTCACAATGCAAGCAGCTTTTTTTTTTTTTTTTT
>NW_007727130.1:310783-318428 GCF_000696425.1 Galeopterus variegatus | reverse complement strand
CTGGTGCCTTTTGGGTTTACAGGTGGGTTTTAGCAGGCTGGCACCCCTTTAGCGTGTTTCTCAATTGTTTACCTTCCCCGGGGCCTGGCTTTGAATCAGCTATTTCCTGAAACTGGTGGGGGCTATTAATGTTTAGTGTGCTCAGGCCTGACCTTTGTCACGGCCCCTGATAAGCTGCGTTGCTTATGCATTGTTACAAGACTGCGTACATTAAGGTTATATTTTTCTACAATTCTACTACTTATATTCTATGTCCCCCCTACATTTCAATTTATTTCCAACAAACTTACACCAGCACTGGGCTTGTAATATTCCTATTTATAATATTACTAGTTACTATTGCAAATGGAAGGTAAAGCAAATACAAAATGAGAATAAATTCAACCAAGTCTTTTTTTCCAATAGGGCTACCATAAAGCCTTGGTCAAATTAAAACTGAAAAAAAATACCGTGGATGACATTTCAGAGAGCCTGCGGCAAGCTGGGGGCAAGTTAAACTTTGACGAGCTTCGACAAGATCTCAAAGGGTAGGAATCGCACATCCGGACTCTCTGGGAAGTTCCTTCTTCTATAGATAAATTCTTGGTGATAAGGGTATTTCTGGCCCAAGTACTCATAAACCAGCACTGGGCTTGTAATATTCCTATTTATAATATTACTAGTTACTATTGCAAATGGAAGGTAAAGCAAATACAAAATGAGAATAAATTCAACCAAGTCTTTTTTTCCAATAGGGCTACCATAAAGCCTTGGTCAAATTAAAACTGAAAAAAAATACCGTGGATGACATTTCAGAGAGCCTGCGGCAAGCTGGGGGCAAGTTAAACTTTGACGAGCTTCGACAAGATCTCAAAGGGTAGGAATCGCACATCCGGACTCTCTGGGAAGTTCCTTCTTCTAAAGATAAATTCTTGGTGATAAGGGTATTTCTGGCCCAAGTACTCATAGAGAGACTTTTTTATCAGAGGCAGGTATTATTCTGGAACATATTATAAGAGGAGAACTGGCCCCCGTTCAGCAGTTTCTCCTTTCCTCCTGCATTCTGATGTCTCTGTGTTTGGATTGGACCATGTACAAGAATGAGTTCATTTGTATCCTCTCAATCATTTCAGGAAGGGCCATACTGATGCAGAGATTGAAGCAATATTCACAAAGTATGACCAAGATGGAGACCAAGAACTGACCGAACATGAACATCAGCAGATGAGAGATGACTTGGAAAAAGAGAGGGTGGGTCTAATTTAGGAGAACATGATTTAATTCAGCACCCACAATGTGTCAGACACTAATTAGTGGGCTACTGAGTGTCTCTCTCTCTGACTCAGTTTATGTATTAGTATCCTGCTTATTTCAAAAAGGATATTTAACACAATGATATATAAAAATAAATACAATGTGAGTATGACTGTAAAAAAGTCAAAATGAAGAGTGAGGCAAAGCAAAAGTAAAAATAATAGATTACAAATGAAGCTAAAAAATGTGTTCCATAAACACACATGCTTACATATGCTTATTAATATTGGGCTACAGATTTGGCCCTAAGCTTTCTAGTAATCAACTTGAAAAGAGAAGCCTGGTAAGTTGCATAGTTCACAATGTCCATGAGAATGAGAGAAAAAGAAAGAAAAAATCTTATCAGAAGATATAAAGTTATTCTGTTTAGTTAGTTGCTCTTTAAATATTAATATTTATAGTAAAAATTAAAATTAACAGCTGT
This sequence comes from Galeopterus variegatus, assembly GCF_000696425.1. Lineage (NCBI taxonomy): Eukaryota > Metazoa > Chordata > Mammalia > Dermoptera > Cynocephalidae > Galeopterus > Galeopterus variegatus. The sequence continues at coordinate 316,711 of NW_007727130.1, read as the reverse complement.
CTTCCATTTGAATACTTAAGACAAAGTTAATAGTAAAAGTAAATGGACTTTTATAATCAGAAAAAAATAATTAAAAGCTTTACCATACACAAAGAATTACATTTGTAATGATATGCTAATTATCCTGATTTGATCATCACACATTGTACACATGTATTGATAGTCACTCTGTACACCACAAATATGTATAATCAATTATGTTTCAAATAAATACATAAATAAAAGCTTTACCATTAATTTTCAAAAATAAATGGTTAAACAAAAAAAAAAAAGACATGGTAATTGAGGTACAGAGAATACAGATTAGTGTTATACACTAAAGCCACTTTCCTATGAGGAGAAGTTTAGAATAGTGGTTTCTAAATGCTGTTCCACAGAACAGTGCCAGTAGGTGACAAATTTCACCAGTCATAGTGAAATGTAAACACACAGACAATGAGTAAAATTTTCACAAGGCTGTATTTAGTCAAAATTCTTATTCTGAGATTATTATATCCTTCCTACTTTGGAACTATTAAATGTGTGATCTTTTATGAAAATAAGATGATAATATATTTACTTACTTTTTTCTTTGTTGTGTTTTTAATGTTCTTTCTTATCCAAACAAAAAGTTAGTAACTCCTTGATGGTTGTTAAAATCTGCTTTGAAAATTGTCAACTCATGAAATTGAAAAAATGTGGGCATCGTAGTCTAGTGTTAACCACAAAGAAATCCTAGGTAAATGGCACACACTCATTTTCTACCTGCCCAAGCCCTCAGTGAAACTTCTGGGGGATCTCGGTGTTCCTGCTCCTCACTCGATGGCCCTGTGTTCTTCAGGAGGACCTGGACTTGGATCACAGCTCTTTACCACGTCCCATGAGCAGTCGAAGTTTCCCACGAAGCCTGGATGACTCTGAGGAGGATGATGATGAAGACAGTGGACATAGCTCCAGAAGGAGAGGAAGCATCTCCAGTGGGGTTTCTTACGAAGAGTTTCAAGTGTGAGTATAAGTGAATTAACAGAGTTTGGGTTGACAAGAGTTCAGATGGGGCCAAGCAATTTCCCCCATCTCTCTCAATTTACTCCTTTCCGTTACGAAGAGTTTCAAGTGTGAGTATAAGTGAATTAACAGAGTTTGGGTTGACAAGAGTTCAAATGGGGCCAAGCAATTTCCCCCATCTCTCTCAATTTACTCCTTTCCGTTACTATCCATCAGTTCTTTTTTATAACTTTTATTTTTTTCTTTATAAAAGTAACATGCCCATTATAGGAAAATTAGCAAATAAATAAAAGCAAAAGAAAACATAAAAGTCTTAGTCTCATATTTCTACCAACCAGAAATGTCTATTAATATTTTAGTGTTTAGACTGGCTGGTTAGCTCAGTTCGTTACAGTGCAGCCTTGTAACACCAAGATCACAGGTTCAGATCCCCATACCAGCCAGCCACCAAAAGCCATCAATGTTTTTATATGTTTCTGAGACTGGCTGGTTAGCTCAGTTCGTTACAGTGCAGCCTTGTAACACCAAGATCACAGGTTCAAATCCCCATACCAGCCAGCCACCAAAAGCCATCAATGTTTTTATATGTTTCTGTGGTCTAACATATGGTCTATCCTGGAGATTGTTCCACATACACTTGAGAAAAATGTATTCTGCCATTGAGGGGAGTGTTCTGCAGATGTTTGTTAGGTCTAGTTGGTTTATAGTTTTATTCAAGTCTCCATTTCCATGCTGATATTCTGCCTAGATGTTCTATCCATTTTTTAATATGGGGTATTAAAGTCTTCAACTATTATTAAAGTGTCTGTTTCTCCGTTCAGTTCTGTGAGGTTTTGCTTTGTGTATTTTGGAACTCTATTAGATGCACACCTGTTTATAATTAGTATATCTTCCTAATAGATTGATCCTATTTTCATTACAAGATGTCCCACTCTATCTGTAGTCAGATTTTTTGTTTTAAAGTCTTTTTTGTCTGATATTATTATAGTCACCTCAGCTTTTCTGTGGTTGCTATTTGCATGATATAGTCATGTGTCACTTAACAATGTTTTGAGAAATGCATTGTTAGGTCATTTTATCGTTGTGCAAACATCATAAAGTGTATGTACACAAACCTAAGTGGTATTGCCTACTACACAACTAGGCCATATGATATAGTTTATTGCTACAGCTAGTGTTGTACATGTGATACATCATTGACTAAAATGTCTTTATGAGGCACTTGACTATGTATCTTTTGCTATCCTTTTTTTTGGTGGCTGGCTGGTACAGGAATCCAAACCCTCGACCTTGCTGTTATAACACTGCACTCTAACCAGCCAGCCCGACCATCCTTTCACTTTCAACCAGTTTGTATCTTTGAATCTAAAGTGTGTCTCCTATTGACAGCATATAACTGGATCTTGTCTTTTATCTAGTTTGACAATCTCTGCCTGATTACATTGTTTAGTCCATTCACATTTAATGTTATTATTGATGTACTTGGATTCACATCTGCCATTTTACTTTTTGTTTTCTATATATCTTAGGTCTCTTTTATTCCTCTGTTCCTCCTTTACTGCTTTCTTTTACATTAAGTGAATATTTTCTATTATAACATTGTAATTCCTTTAATGACCTCTTCACTATTTTTTTAGTTCTTAGTGGTTGCTCTAGGACTTAATATATGCAAATTATGTTATGAGAAACTAGTTCAGGTTTATATTAATTTAGCTAATCCAGCAAGATATGTGTGTCATTCCTATATGGCTCTTTTCCCTTTTTCCTCTTTTTGTGTATATATGCATCTCTATATATTCATCTAGATATGTTACAAATTCAGCGTTACATTGTTATAATTATTATTGTAATAAGTTTATGTCTCTTAATAAAGCTGAGAGAAGAAGAAAAAGTTATTGTCAAATATATTACATTTCTATATCTTACAAGCCCAACAATCCAATTATGTACATATCTTATAAAGTTACTTTTTAAATCAATTAAAAAAAAGGAGTATACATTTATGCTGTATTTTATACTTACATAATTACCTTTACCAATGCTCTTTTTCTTGTGGATTCTAATTACCATCTGGAGTCACTTACTTTCAGCCTAAGATCTTCCCTTAGTATTTCTTATAAAGCAGGTCTGCTAGCAATGAATTCTCTGTTTTTGTTTATCTGGGAATGTTTTTATTTTGCCTTCATTTCCTCTGGTCTCCATTGTTTCTATCATTATTGATTTGAAAACAGCTGTTAATCTTACTGAGGTTCCCTTGTGCATGATGAGGTAATTTTCTCTTGCTGCTTTCAAGATTTTTTCTTTGTTTTTGTCTTTCAGTAGTTTTACTATGATATGTCTAGCTGTGGATCTCTGAGTTTATCCTACTTGGAGTTTTTTTAGCTTCTTGGATGTGTAAAATTTTTAGTCAAATTTGGGTTTTCAAACATTATTTCTTCAAATTTTTTTTCTGTTTTTTTCTCTGTCTCCTCTCCTTTGGGACTCCCATTATTCATATATTGGGCTGCTTAATGGTATCTCACATTTTTCTTAAGCTCTGTTCACTTTTCTTCATTCTCTTTTCTCTCTGTTCTTCAGATAGAATATCTCTACTAATCTATCTCCAAGGTCACTGATTCTTTCTTCTGCCAGTTCAAATGTCCATTGAGCTCTTGTAGTGAATTTTTCATTTTATTTATTGTACTTTTCAACTCTAGGATTTCTATTTGGTTTTTTAATCATCTCTATCAATCTGTTGTGTATGTGATTACATTCTCTATTTGATGAGTCTTTGTCATCATACTCTTTTCTTTTTCTAACCAGGTTTTCCTTCAGTTCTTTGAATATATTTATGATAGCTGCTTTGAAGTCCTTGTCTTCTAAGTCTGACATTTGGGCCCTCTCAAAACAGTTTCTGTTGCCTGCTTCCCCCCCCACCCCCACTTGTTTATGGGTCACATTTTCCTGCTTCTTTGCATGTCTCATAATTTTTTGTTGAAAACTGCACGTTAGATAATGTATTATAGCAACTCTGGATACCGATTCCCCTTCCCTGTAGGTCTGGTTTTTGTTCTTCTTTGCTTGTTTACTTATTATTTCTTTTTATTTATTATTTTTGGCAACTGGCCAGTACGGGGATTGAATCCTGGTCCTTGGTGTTATCAGCACCATGCTGTAACCAACTGAGCAAACCGGCAAGCCCTTTACTTACTTTCTAATGAAGTTAACACTATTTTTAGTGAAGTAAACACTGTATCCCCTACAGTGTGAAGCCTCCAATGTTGTTCTTCAGAGGGCATAGCCATAGCCATGCACACAGTCACCCTGGGAAGACGGTGGTTTTAGCAGGGTTCTCAGTGTCTTTCCCTGGTCTCTCATAAACCTTCTGCATCTGTTGGTATTTACACCCAGCATTGGGTTCTATCATTGGCTGATTGACTTACTGGTTTCAAAAATGCCTCAGGATACAAATTGTTCTCCAAAAAGTAATGGCTGAGGCTGGCTGGTTAGCTCAGTTGGTTAAAGCGAGATGTTATAACACCAAGGTCAAGGGTTCAGATCCCCATCCTGGCCAGAAACACACACACACACACGCACACGCACACACGCACACATGCACACATGCACACACACACACACACACACACACACACGTAATGCCTGAATGGAAAATAGAACTGTAAGGAACATGTAAGGTTATAACACCAAGGTCAAGGGTTCAGATCCCCATCCTGGCCAGAAACACACACACACACACACACGCACACACGCACACACGCACACACGCACACATGCACACATGCACACACACACACACACACACGTAATGCCTGAATGGAAAATAGAACTGTAAGGAACATGTAAATATAAACCTGAAATAAGTTGGTATTTATTTACAAAGTAAAAAAAAAAAAAAATTGTTCTAGAGTCTAATCCAATTACATTCAGGCACCTTTGCCAGGGTGGTTTTTGATAACACTCTTTAGCTGTCTTCTTAGCTGTCTTTCTTCTTAGCTGTCTCTTTCCATGGTTCTCTCAGGTAACTAGCTAGTGACTTATTTCTCTCATGAGGCCACCAGCCTCCTTTTAACAGCTTATTACAACAATGTCCATGGTTTTCAAGAGCACCCTTAGGCTTGAATTTCCTTACACTTTATTCCAAATAAAGTCAGTTCACTTGAGGAGAGCTCTCTATTCTTATGGCCTGCCTCACCCCCTGGGCAAAACCTTTGTGCCACTGTTCCAGATCTGGAGCCAGGGACAGTGGCCTACCCCTGCTTCATGAACAAGGCAGTGGCCTGGGATAGAAGCCTCTTGTCTTCTCATTTTGCCTCTCGTGGCATGGAAACTCCACCCTGTAAGTGGAGGCTGAGTGGAAGAAGAGAGCCCTCTACCTCTCAACTGCTCTTCCTTGGATTAGAGCCTCTAGAACACGGAGTTGAGGGGAGGGGGCACTGAGATGAGAAATACTGGCAGCCTGTCCACCCCACCCCCTGGGAGATACCATAGTTCTGGAGTGGGAACTGGGGGGAAGAGGCACTCCTGCATTCTCAGTTGAACCCACTGGAGTAGGCAATTCTGTTACAATGAGCTGAGGATAGGAGAGAGAGCAAGTGGATTGTGGCTCAAATACCACAGGCTTTTTTTTTTTTTTTTGTTTTTAGTGGCTGACTAGTATGGGGATCCGAACCCTTCACCTTGGTGTTATCAGCACAACACGACACTCTAATCAACTGAGCTAATCAGCCAGTCCCAGACTCTCACCCTTCTTATTAAAATTTAGTAGATTTCGGGGCCGGCCCATGGCTCACTCGGGAGAGTGCGGTGCTGATAACACCAAGGCCACGGGTTCGGATCCCACATAGGGATGGCCGGTTCGCTCACTGGCTGAGCGTGGTGCTGACATCACCAAGTCAAGTGTTAAGATCCCCTTACCGGTCATCTTAAAAAAAAGAAAAAGTCTGT
>NW_007727130.1:309095-310773 GCF_000696425.1 Galeopterus variegatus | reverse complement strand
CCACAGGTTTTTTTTTTTTTTTTTTGGTTTTTAGTGGCTGACTAGTATGGGGATCCGAACCCTTCACCTTGGTGTTATCAGCACAACACGACACTCTAATCAACTGAGCTAATCAGCCAGTCCCAGACTCTCACCCTTCTTATTAAAATTTAGTAGATTTCGGGGCCGGCCCATGGCTCACTCGGGAGAGTGCGGTGCTGATAACACCAAGGCCACGGGTTCGGATCCCACATAGGGATGGCCGGTTCGCTCACTGGCTGAGCGTGGTGCTGACAGCACCAAGTCAAGGGTTAAGATCCCCTTACCGGTCATCTTAAAAAAAAGAAAAAAAAAAAAAAATTTAGTAGATTTCCTTGAATAAGTGCTTTTTCATTTGTTGTATGCCCTTAAGAACATTTTTAGAGATTTTAAATGTTTGTTTGTTTTAAGTAATTTTCAACAGTTATAGTTGCTTCACTGGGGAGAGAGTCTACAGAACCCTCATGCCACCATTTTGGAAGTTGTCTCTAGTTTACATGTTATTAAAGTATTTATATAACACTTTTTAATTCAAGATAATAGGATCATAAGTGAACATACTGTTTTCTAACTGCTTTATTTACTTAATATATTGTGAACATAATTCTGTTTCATTAAATATTGTCATAATATAATTTCTGGTGTTTCCTTAGAATTCTATTTTATAGATGAACAATAATTTATGTAAACAATCTCCTATTGTTTAATATAGCCATTTTCCAGTGACCCACTATTAATAAGCAGCACTCTAGTGAATATCCTTATAGCCAGAACTTCCACATATACTTAGAAAATTTTCTAAAAATGGAATGTCTAAATAAAGGGGTAAGTGTACATTTTTTAGACTTCCAATACAATGTTGACTTGCAGGGAAGTTGTGCCAGTTAACGCTCCCACCAGCAGTGTAGGAGACTTACCTCTAAAGCATGAGACCACTTAGAAATTGTCTTAGATTATCATCTTGTTTAAGAAAAACATATTAGCATTTCCATTTGAAAAGCCATCTGGGCTGAAAGACAATGACCAGGTGGCTTTGGCCCTCTCAACTGTGGTTTCCTGCAGCCTGGTGAGACGAGTGGACCGAATGGAGCACTCCATCGGCAGCATTGTGTCCAAGATTGACGCTGTGATTGTGAAACTGGAGATCATGGAGCGGGCCAAACTCAAGAGAAGGGAGGTGCTGGGAAGGCTGCTAGACGGAGTGGCTGAGGTGAGTGGTCGTAGCCTCGGAAACTGACTGGGGAACAAGGTGTTTATTCATAAAAGTACATGTTGGTGACACTTTTATATTTGAAGTACTGAAGAAGAGTTAGAAAAATTACATTTATCAAAATTCACGGGCCGGCCCATGGCTCACTCGGTAGAGTGCGGTGCTGATAACACCAAGGCCACGGGTTCGGATCCTATATAGGGATGGCCGGTTGGCTCACTGGCTGAGCGTGGTGCTGACAACACCAAGCCAAGGATTGAGATCCCCTTACCGGTCATCCTTTTAAAAAAAAATTTTAAAATTTAAAAAAATAAAAAAAAATTCACAATGTTGCTTCCATTTATCCTCAGATCTTTGTTTCTCTAATAAAACAGAAGCACTTTTTGATTCTATAAAATATCCAGGTAGACCTATGTCGTAATCCTTAACCTGAGATGTTTTTCTTTTTTT
>NW_007727130.1:298393-309085 GCF_000696425.1 Galeopterus variegatus | reverse complement strand
GAGGGGCTGGCAGGTTAGCTCAGTTGATTAGAGTGTGGTGCTGATAACACCGAGGTCCAGGGTTTGATCCCTGTACTGGCTAGCCACACAAAAAAAAAAAAAGCTAGAAGAGACCTGTCAAAGGACTTCTGAGGTTCATTTTCAATCACAAAAAAATCAGGATTGTCATTTTTACCCAGTGTGTGAAGGGAAAGTAGGGCATTTCTTTCCACTCTGGCGTAGCTCATGAGCTTGATACACAACTTTCTTTAAAGAAAGGAGTCTTTTATTTCAACTACCTTCTTGGAGTAAACTTTTCTGAAAATTGAACTGGAAAAGAACTCCAAACCATAGAATGGGTATGTAGTCATTATGCTAGACTTTGTATGAATGGTTAAGATAAATATTAAGTACTGTGCTTTTTTATTATTTTATCATATCTAATGTCTGTGGGACTAACTATATCCCTTAATTTTACATTATTTTGGATCTCATGTGAAATAAGCTGAAACGACCAAAGATCAATTATAAGATAAAATGGCATCTCTAACCATGACCTAGGAGAATTGAAGAGTCCTAAGTTGTCACTAAGTTTGACTTTTTCTAATAAGTAGTTTAGTATATTTATCCATATAATCTCTTTCCCATGGGGCTCAACTCATTTGCAACTGAATTTACTGTTATAACTAATCTAGTAATACCACTTTACTAAGTTTTTTAGTATGCACTGAAAATTTTAACTCAGCAAATATGCTCACTTTAAGCAAAATGTTAAGGAAGCTTTGAAATTCATAAAGCATTATAAAACTAAAGTTTGGTTTTAAACTGTTTTAAGAATATACTACTCAAACATTCTTGATCCTGCATTTCAAAAGTGGAATTTGTAATGCAAATGGAGCTCAATTTAATAAAAACAGGAGTTTGATATTGAAAGTTCATCCATTAGCAGAAGGTATCAGCCAAAGTTTGAGTTAGCAGCCATTGTTTTCACTAAGAGTGGGTCTCACCAAATTTATGGGGGAAAATCTATTTGTCAATAAAAAATAAAAGTCTTATTTCTCAAAAGTGTTGAGTAAGGTGACATTTTGAGAGCTAATGACAAGCAAGAGAGAATGCGGTGCTGGTGAATAGTCCTCATTTGGAGAACCAATAGAACAGAGACCTGTTCTTAATGCTATATTTTAAATTCACATGTTGCTCATTTAATTGGTAGAATATGTCAGTCAAATCTCCAATGAAAAGATGAGCAAACGGGCCTTTCTAGGCTGGCTTCTGTATAAGTGGAATATATTGGATTTCTTTAAGTTATTCCCCATGACTTCACCTCTATCTTTCCTTTCTTTTGAATATGCTACACGAAGTTCTTTTATTTTTTTTTTAAAAAAGATGACCAGTAAGTGGATCTTATCCCTTGACTTGGTGTTGTCAGCACCACGTTCTCTCAAGTGAGCCAACTGGCCATCCCTATATAGGGATCCAAACCCGTGGCCTTGGTGTTAGCACCACTCTCTCCCAAGTGAGCCACGGGCCGGCCCTTACACGAAGTTCTTTATTACTACATCCTAAAGTTGCATTCCAGGGATATTGAGTGTATGTATTTATGTATGTGTACCATGTTGTTACATGTAAACAAACTTCGATTTGAAGTGCAGCCATTATGTGGTATCCATGTGTATTGACCATGTGCCATAAATTAATTATGGTCACTAGAATGTCTTTTTATGATACTTATTATCATACTGTTTCTCGTTTCATTTGTAAAATTTTGCAGAATTCTTTTTCTCATAAGTTACATGTATTTTTCTTTAGTCACGGAAAATTCCTTGCTCATCACTTCCCTATCATTGTTCCCTCTGTATTGGTACATTAAGATGTGACACATGCCAGTCTTTCTCGACAATCAAGAATTTCACTAATGTGTAATACTGAGCACTTTACTTCTTAATAAAATTTGATATAATAGCATATGTAAGAGTTTTCTGTTTCTTAAGTAGAAACAGTTGATTTGGATCCCCGTCCTGGCCAGCTGCCAAAAAACAAAAACAAAAAAATAGTTGGGTAATTTGCCTTTTTTTTCCTCTTTTCTTTTTTTTCTCCTTTTTTTTTTTTTCTTTTTTGGTGGCCCATATGAGAATCGAATAATTTGCCTTTTATCACAAGGCTAATATTAAAGACTTAGACTTTTAAAAAGGCACCTTCTCTTCCTATGCCCAAAAATAACATAATTGACACATTTCTAGGATTGTTACACCAAATATGCATTTCAGGTAACCAGTTAGCTTTTAAAAATAGGGCTGTCATGCATGATGTCTTATTTTTTAATTTCCTCAGAAGTCGACCCTGAGACAAGGATTCTAGGGCCGGTGGTTTATTTAGGAGGTGTAGGCAGTAGGGATGGTCACAGTGGGGAAGACAGGGAAGGAGAGACGTCAGTAAAGTGCGCATTGTCAAGCTACCGAACACTGTAGGCTGCTGAAGCTTAATTCCTGTGGTGAAACTCTGGGAAACAGTGTTGAACACACAATTCAGACTTATCCCACCTGAGGGGCAAGGACTTTGGCTGAAAGGCCACTCTGGGAAAATGGCAGTAATTGCCTAGTACTTCCAGGAGACAGAGCAGTTCTTGCTGGCTTCCGAGCAAGCCCGCAGGCAAAGAGATGCCAACACTGGTAGTTGAAACCGGTAGGCAGACACAGAAGTGCCGTGGCACAAAGAATATGGGCAAGGTGCCCACAGTCGCAACTATGTGTAATCGTGCATGGTTCAACTCCAAGGGATTCTATTCCGTCAGAATACAATTCAAAAGGTGCCCTGTGGTGGTGTGCTACGTGATAACTGTCTTTGTAGACCACCCATAAAATGGAGTTTAAAGTATAGGACAAATAACAGTAGGCTAAGATTCTGGTCCTCACTCTGTACTTACTAGCCATGTGACCATGCCAGGACACCTGGTACACAAGTCCAGGTTCTCTAAAGACTGTTTCTTCATTTATAAAATGAGAAAATAAATACTTACCTTGTCTCCCTCACTGGATTCTGTGGACGGAATAAGAATATGTATGTATGAAAGCACATTAAAGCTGAAATTTCCATTACAAATGGAAAGAGGTAGTATGGTACCCAACACAGTGACTTTCTTTTTTTTTTAAAATTTTTATTTTATTTATTTATTTTTTTAAGATGACCGGTAAGGGGATCTTAACCCTTGACTTGGCGTTGTGAGCACCACACTCTCCAAAGTGAGCAACCGGCCATCCCTATATGGGATCCGAACCCGTGGCCTTGGTGTTATCAGCACCACACTCTCCCAAGTGAGCCACGGGCCGGCCCTCAACACAGTGACTTTCTAATGAATAACAATGTGGTGAATCAGCAAAAAGGAAAGGAATTCCTGGTAATTTCAAATTTAAAAGGTTATAGGGGACTGATGTTACCAAACGATAATTAATAACTTACTTAAAAGTCTTCTATAAGTGTACATGTATATATTTCAAAATTGGGATCATATATTGGGGTTAGAGTGGGGTATTATAACACCAAGGTCAAGGATTCAGATCCTCGTAACAGCCAGGTGCCAAAAACAAAAAAAATTAGGATCATATTGTTTATACAATTTTGTGTACTGTGTTTTCACTTCATATTATAACACAAACATGCTGTGAAATACTGATTTTGTTAGTGGCTACAGAGTGAATTCATATAAATTAATACTATATATCATATATGAAAATATATGATATATGCCTATATATGAACTCATAATAAGTCATAAATGTATTTAGTTCTTATGAATTAACCAAAACATATTAACCTCTTCATTGGTATTAGACATTTAGATTGTTCTAGTTTTTCATTATTTTCTATAAAGCTATGACTAACAGACAAATATGTTTTCACATAGCTAGTTATTTCTCTATGGGAAAATATCTGGAAATGTAATCATTAGGTTAATCAGTATGAACATATGGTCTTGACACAAATTGCCAAACAATTGTCCAGAACAATTATACTAATTTGTACAAGAACCAAAATTATATGAGTTCCCATCTGCCCACCTGCCAACGGGATTTTTTTTAATAAAATTATTTATTTGGAGGCTGGCCAGTTAGCTCAGTTGGCTAGAATTTGGTGTTGTTAACACCAAGGTCAAGGGTTCAGATACCTATACTGGCCAGCCACCAAAATATAAATAAATAAAATTATTTATTTTTACTTGAATTTAAACAAAAGAAAATAGGGCCGGCCCCTGGCTCACTCGGGAGAGTGTGGTGCTGATAACACCAAGGCCACAGGTTTGGGTCCCATATAGGGATGGCCGGTTAGCTCGCTGAGCATGGTACTGACAACACCAAGCCAAGGGTTAAGATCCCCTTACCGGTCGTCTTTTAAAAAATAAATAAACAAACAGGAGAAAATTATGAAAATGAAATTACTGAACCTCAAATGTTTCCTCACAAAAGACAGGATTTCCTAGAGTTTCTTCTTGAGTTTAAAAAAAAGAAACATATTCAAAACTTTAACAAATAAGGAATTTTTTTTTCATTGTACATGGTTATGGGGTACAGTTCGTTGTTTCAATGCATGCATAATGATCTAACCAGAATTTAAGCATATCTATCACCTAAACATTTAACATTTTGTCGCAGTGAGCAGGACTGAAGCCATGCTGGGACCGAAAACGATATTGTCTCTAAAACGTTTTAAAAGGAGTTTTTTTCTTGGCATACATTTCTCTGGGTTCCCTCTTTTCCCATGGTTATTTGATAGTTTGAACCTCGGTTATGGGGCACGATGACATTATATACATGAATGTAAAGTTGTTTTCCAGCCAGCCTGAAGCTGCAGACTCGCAACAAGGCACGTAGTATCCAGCTGGACCCTGGGATAAGGACGGGAGCAGAAACCACTCGGAGTCTTGGTGAGACTCTGCACCTGAGACCTCATGAAGCCCTCGCTGCTCATGTCCCCTCCCTCCTGCTTTTCATTTGCCATGTTCTATTCCCTCAGCCCCCTCTTTAAAACCCCTCAGTAGATCTGAGTTTTTGAGATGGCTTCAGCCTGGCCGTTCTCCTCCAGGTTTACTGGAGTGATGGGTGAGCCTTACATTTTGATCTATTGGGAAACAGGTACGTTTTTGTTTATTGTCTATTTTTCCACTGGGTCAAGGTCTCTTTTGATTTGTAAAAGTTCCTCGTATGGTTTAAATATTAATCCCTTACCAGTTTTAGACCCTGTTAATATTTTTCATCCATCTGATCACTTGCCAGTTTCCTTCATTTTTACACAGTAAAATCCATCAATTCTTTGCCTTGTTTGTATTTTGGGGGTCTTAAAGAGACCTCTGTAAGGTTACAAAATTTTTATTTACTAAGCTTGTGGTTTTACCTTTCACATTCAATACATCTTACGAGTAAATATGTATAAGGCCCATAGGTATCTCCCATATCATGAGCTGGTTTTGTCAACACTCTCTATTAAATAAGACATTTTTCTTTAGTAGTTCATGGTGGCACTGATTTATTTCCCAATTGTGTATGTATGTGTCTATTCTTAAACTCTTTATCCTCTTAATCAATCTGATTGTTCCTGCACCATTTTTATTTCTGTCTTTGTAGTCTGTTTTCATATGTAGTGAGGTCATGACTTTTTATTTTGTAGTATTGACTAAGCTATTTTTGCAAACCATTGCTTTTCCATATAAATGTTACAATAAGCTAGATGGGTTTTAGGGGCAAAAAAGAGAAAAGTCCCATTAAAATTCAATTGGAATTATATTGTAATTAGTGGTTTGGGGAGAATTGACATCTTTATCATGTTCTTTAAGTGTTCCTTAAAATTTCTTAAAGATCTTATGCAATCTTTAATATGAATGGTTCTATTGCTACTATGGTTTTATGTCTATTTTATGGTTTTATTGCTATTATGAACAGAATATTCCATTTTAATTTTTAGCTGGTTATATTGCTGTTATAAAGGAAAATTGTCGATTTTTTTATTAATTAATTTTACATTCACCAAACTTGTTGAAGTTCTTTACTAGCCCTGATTATGTGTTGATTCTTTGGGTTTTCTATGCAGAAGTCCATCTCGAGCTGGCCGGTTAGCTCACTTGCTTGGAGAGCAGTGCTGATAACACCAGGGTCAAGGGTTTGGATCCCCTTACTGGGCAGCCACCCAGGGGGGGGGGAAAAAATCTTATTTATATAAGAACAGTACTGTGTTGGAGAGCAACAGTCATAATAGACATAATTGTTTCTGGTCTTAATGGGAACATTTTATTTTGCACTCCTTGGAAAGGAGACAAGGACATGGGTTCAGGTAGTTTATTTGGGAGGCAACATTAGGAACCTGGAGTAGGAAACAGACAGGAAAGGAGAACGTGCCAGTACATAGTTGTGTTGCTGAAGGTGACTCTATAGGAAACGGGCTCAATTCCTCCTCTGAAAGTAGGACAGAATGCCTCCCATAACTCCCTGTCTGAAGAGCCCAAGGGTGGGGCATTTGTCCACAGGCCCTGATCTCTATCGGTTGAGGGGTGCTCCTGGGATAACACCTGCCCTTTCAGGCTACACCTGCACACAAGCTGGGCTTCTTTCAGCTTTGGAGAAGTCCTAAGAGCAGAAAAGTGGAGGGATGTGTGGTGCAGGCTTGAGGTGGAACTGTCCACCACAGCTGCAACCAAAATCAGAGGTACACAGAGGAGACAGGACCAGAAGCCTCTACTTCAGTCCACCCCTTAAAACCACTCAGGTCCACTCACACCCACCTTAAGTCTACTCTGGACTTTCTGAGGGAGAGGACAAATACAATCTCTAGAAAACACAACACAGATGGGTTAGTGGAACTAGCTAGTCCACATTGCTGCAGCTGGTCACAAGGCTGTAATTGTTATTCCTCTTCTCCACCATCCTTTCTAGAGTTCCCTCATTTTGGCCAGTGCTCCAGCTGTACTAAGCTGCTTCCTTTGTACGGTGATCCACATACGCAATCCAGAGGGCCCAGAGCCTTTGGTCGCCATGCCCTTTTCAATCGGTGGAGTGCAGAACCACTCCTCCATCCTTTCACTTAGCAGGAGTACTCCTAGCCCCTCAGGATGACAGGGATGGCCAGTATGAGAATCCCAAAGTGACTAAGTCTCAGAGTCCATGGAACCCTTACCATATTCCCTGGTGGACGTGTCTGAAGCATAAATTTTAAAGATGAGATCATCTCTCTCTGTTCTCTCTGCTCTGCCATTTCACAATATGATACCCTGAGACACTGTCACCACCACCAAGACCCTGACCAGATATATTCCCTGGACTTTGGACTTCCCAGCCTCTGAAACTGTAGCAATAAATTTCATTTTCTTTATAAATCAAAAATAAATTAATTAAAATGAGATAATAAGAATAATATTCTTAGAGTCCAGTATCACTTGGTTCATGGACCTGTGTATTCTAACTGTTGGGAACAGGCACTATTGGTTGAACACAGGGGTCTGCAAACTTTCCATAAAGGGCCAGATAGTAAATATTTTAGGCTCTGTGGGCCATAATGGCCTTTGTTGCAACTACTTTGCCCTCATGGGACAAAAACACAAAAATGAATGAACATGGCTGTGCTCCTATAAAATTTTATTTTCAAAAGAGGGCATTGGGGTGGATTTGGCCTATAGGCCGGTTTGCTGAACCCTGGTTTAATGCAGAGAGCGCATGCTGGAGCATGGTGCCCCAGTCCCCACTAAAGGTGTCACCATGAACTGGCACTAGCATGATGTTAATGACCAATTGTGATGTCCTATGGGATGTAATGGTAATAAGCTAAAATGTATTGAGTGGATCCTATGACCGGGTACTTCCAGGCACTGTACATGTATTATTTGATTTTCATACCCCAATGAAGATAGATACTATTAGAATCCCTGTTATGGATAAGAAAGACACAAATAAGTCAATCAATGTCTCAGACTTGGTGAGTGAAGGATGAAAAGAGGGGAAGGGGGGACTTTGCCTGGTTAACTGTAGAGATTAAAAGGATCTATATAATGTAAATTAGTACAGCCATTACAGAAAACAGCATGAAGGTTCTTCAAAAATCTAAAAATAGAACTACCATATGACGCAGCAACCCCACCATTAGGCATTTATTCAAAAGAAAGGAAATCCTATGCTAAAGAGATACCTGCACTCCCATATTTACCACAGCACTATTCACAATAGCCAAGATATGGAATCAACGTAAGTGTCCATCAACAAATGAACAGATAAATAAAATGTGGTGTATATACACAATACAATACTTCTCAGCCATAAAAAAGAATGAAATCCCATCCTTTGCAGCAACATGGAAGAGCCTGAAAGACAGTTAAGTGAAGTAAATCAGACAGAAAGATAAATACTGCATGTTCTCACGCAGATGTGAAAGCTAAAAAAAAAAAAAAAAAAAAAAAAAAGAGTCCATAGAAATAGAAAGAATTGAGGCTGGGAAGTGTAAGCGGGTCAGGGCACAGGGAGAGATTAGTTAACAGATAAAGAATTACAGCTAGATAGGAAGAATAAGTTCTAGTGTTCTATACCACTACCAGATGATTATAATTAACAATAATTCATTGTATATTTTCAAATGACTAAAAGGGAGGAGCTCAAATGTTCTCATCACAAAGAAATTATAAATGTTTGCAGTGATGGATATGCAACTAGCCTGATTTGATCATCACAGTATATACATGCATTGAAATATTACTCTGTACCCCATAAATATGTACAATTATTACGTGTAATTAAAAAATAAAAGAAAAAATTCAAAGGCCCTATATTGGTGCACAGCTCCTGAGTCACTTCTCTTAAGTACAACTCCCTAGCTTCTACTGATCCCCACTGTACCCATCTTTGCTCCTGCAGACTGTATTTGCAAGTGACCCACCATGGGTATTTTGTCAAGATGGCCCAAGTAATACTGCAGTACCTTTTAAATCTTAGCAAGGAAATAATCTGTGACCTTGGACCAGTCACAGTTTCTGAAACTCAAGTTTCTTCATTTGCAAAATGAAAAAGATGGAACAGCTTAAGATTTTCCAAACGCACACTGCCAAGTCTTCATCACTGAGCCAATGTCTCAGGTTTCAGTGCCGACAAAGGGAGCCAGGCTGAAAGCCCCCACCCTCACTTTGATCAAAGCAGCACCACTTCCTACTGTCATTCATCAGAGATCTTATCTGCTGTTCTGTTGGGCTGAGGAGTGGAAGAATGACTCTGCAATTTAAAAAGCACCAAAGATCAGGTGGTGTTAATGGGTTCGGTTCTAAATGTGATTCTGACATTTAGTAGACACAAAATATACTGCATGGCTTTAAGCACAATTGTTACCCTGTGACTGAATCAAGGAGATCAAATTGTAACTAATACAGACTAATTAGCCTTAACTGCTTATTGCAATACTTAGTATTTCCCAAAGAATCACCCGGAATTTCTAGTCCACCCCTAACACAAGGGAGAGAAAAGCAATAGTCTTTCTTTCCTTCCACCTTTCTTCCTATTATAAGCATTCTGCATGATCACTGATTCTTACCAGGCAAGCTTGGGAAATCCCTCCCTAGGTAATCGCAAAGAAATGTAGAGGTTTATGGTCTAGACAATAAGAGTTAACTTGAACTTAGAATATAGTTTTCTATGTTCATATTGCTGCGGGTGGGGGTGGGGGCTACAAGTCAACATGCAAGCCAACCATTTATTTAAAATATATATACAAAGAGACTGAAAGCCAGGTGGTACACCAACATGGTAGCTATGTTAGTGGCATTCCAGATTTTCCTTCTTTGGTATCTTTAGTCCACTGAGGATAAATACAAACTTGTGAGGGTGGGTGTGGACATTTATATCTCCTGCACTGTCCTGCTGAAGATAAGCTACTGTAACTTCTGATTATCTTGATACACAAACCCCTATGGATGTAGTAGGTGTTGTTGAATTAGTCTTAAATCTTAATTCTGTAAATCTAAATTTATTTAAAAATTAAAAGTGTATTTAAAAGTGGGGGGATTCATATCCCTGTGCCAACCACAAAAAAAAAATAAAAGTGGGGGGAAACTCAATTATGTACCTATGCACACAAGAACACAAAACTGAGTTCTGATAATAAATAGCATGAGAGAGAATACACAGTGTCATCTTCAAAATAACCCAAGGAGAAGGGAGGACGTAATGACTAGGAGAGGGGCGGCTCCCGTGTCATTAAATGCTGTTTCCTAACCTGGATTGGTGGTTGCACACGTGTGTTCATTTTATGGTAATCCACTGAACTATTAATTTTCAGTACATTACCCTTCGATAAAAAAGAAGCTTATAAAACACTTCACTAATACTGGTAGAAGTTATAATGAAGAGAAGATAGGGAAGTAAACAAGGTGTTAAGTAGGAAAGACAAAAACCTGTGTAGGGACAGATATAACAATTATTAAATCATAAATCTAAAATTTTCAGAGCTGGGAAGGATCTTGGAAATTACTGAATACAGGAGTGCTCAGCATTCTTTACAATATAATTCAGCTCACTGTGATTTCTATGAATGTTTCTGTTGAAAGTAAATGTTGAGTAACAGTGTGATGGAACTGAACAGAAGACAACAAGAAACTTCACTGAATACTTAAATCAAGGTGCTCCTTTTTAATGTGAGGATAAACTATAGTAAATTAAAGCGAAATTTAAGAATATTTTTTAAGTAATAACAATTTTA
>NW_007727130.1:296021-297563 GCF_000696425.1 Galeopterus variegatus | reverse complement strand
CCTTTTTAATGTGAGGATAAACTATAGTAAATTAAAGCGAAATTTAAGAATATTTTTTAAGGAATAACAATTTTAGGTAGGCAATTGTCAGGAAAATAATAATCATACAAGCCAAGGCCACATGATTCCTCCACAAGCCCCAAGGTGAGAGATCGATGCCTTGGCTTATCAAATATTGTTCACCAGTACACCTGAAATTCAACAGAAAAAGAATATAACTTTATTCCTAACATCTGTCAAATTTTATTCAATATATATCCACTGTTCCTTAGTTAAGCCTATAGGTCAACCAAGTAATTATCTCTTCAAATATAATAGCTAACAGTCATTGAATGCTTACAATTTTCCTAGATACTATACTAAATAACGTATACCTAATTGCTTAGTTAATCCCTAAAACAATCCAGTGGCGTAGAAATTATACACATTTAAAAGATGAGAGGACTAAGGTTTAAGGAACTTGACCAAGTTTACAGAGTCACACTTTGAAACAAGTTTGTAGCCTCCTCAAATTGGTTTCCAAATCTATAATGCCACTCTCTTCAAAGGGCAGAAACATTTACTAAATCAAATAATTTGTTACTTACTCTTTTTCTTTTGTTTTGTTTTCTTTTTTCTTTTTTGTTTGGGTGGCTGGCTGGTACAGGGATCCGAACCCTTGACCTTGGTGTTATCAGCACCATGCTCTAACCAAGTGAGCTAGCTTGGTCAGCACATATCACTTATTCTTAAAGAGGAAAACCTCAGTTTTAACAGATGATACCCATGGCCCTTACTAAGACAATCAAAGCTCTGTATGGTACTGCTCACCTACAAAAACAGCCACAGAAAAAAACACAGGTCAAGAATTCTAATAGGAGGAAAATAGCTGAGCGAGGGCTTCCCGCCAGAGTCATGTTCCGTCAGCACACAGGAAGCCTGCAACAAGCGATGCAGATACTCAGCTACAAGACATTACCAGCAGCCCCGGTTATCAGGTTTAAGCCGTAAGTAGCAGCTGGAGTAGAGCAGCATGGAGTGGCCCTGCCACAGGTTACAAAAGCCTTTAGTACTAAAAATACCTGGCATAGCCGCAGTTATTGCCTCATACCATCTTTGTGCAGCTCTTGGAATTTAGTAGTACCCAAAACAGCCACAGCCTCTCTTTACTGTAAGAGTAGCTTCCTCCTTCATCTCATGAGGGTGAGGACTTATGTTACCATTTAGCCTACAGTAACTCCCTCTCCCCCTTATCTGGTCTCACTTTTCACTTGCACTTCATCCTGACCAGCTAACTGGCAGTGGTCGTGTTACAAAGATGTCACACCTGGGACAAACCAAAAGGGAGTGGGCAGGAAAAAGAAAACCTCTCTTCATAAAAGATTTTCTGGTCAATAATTCAAAATAGCAACTTGTCCTATTAAGAATTATTTCTAGAGGGCCGGCCCGTGGCTCACTCGGGAGAGTGCGGTGCTGATAACACCAAGGCCACGGGTTCGGATCCCATATAGGGATGGCCAGTTAGCTCACTGGCTGAGCGTGGTGCTGACAACACCAAGTCAA
>NW_007727130.1:290344-295021 GCF_000696425.1 Galeopterus variegatus | reverse complement strand
GTTGCTCCCGCGCCTCGCTCAGCCAGTGAGCGGGAACCGGTCTGTATGTGGGATCCGAACCCTCGGGCGGGAGCGCCGCCGTGCTTCCCAAGCGGCGCACTTATCCAGTGCGCCACCGGGCCGGCCCCAGAGGCTATTTATGTTTTTAAAGGAAGGATAATCTATACATCTGATATATAATTCCATTTAATTGAAAGGTCCTTAATTGTCAAGAGTATGTCCTCAACTGTCTCTGTACCTGCATAAAATGGAAAGTCAAGTAGTTACTGACTATTCTCATACATCTGCTATGTGTTGCCACTAATAAACCTGGCAATCTAAGAACATATACCAGAACGACCGTAAGCACCACATGGCCCTCTCTATTTCCATACCACAGAAAGATTTATTTACAAGGGTTTGCATTCTATATCCGTATGATGTTAGAAACAATGTGGGGTTCAGAAAGCAGGTCTAAAATAAGCCAAGGCCTGGAACTGAAGCAGAGTGAGTACCCTGTGGTGATGTACAGCATAAGACATGGTCAATACCTTCACATTTAACCAAGTGTAAACACAAGCATATAACACAGCATCTCTGAGGAAAATATAGTTTTGGGACTGGTTTAAAAAGTTCTACATAGAAACCTATAATAATAATAAACCAAAGCATCAAAAATATCAAACAAAACATTTTTATTTATTGAAGGACACTTTATATATTGGCTGACAGTATAGCCAAAAGGATATGAATTAATAGGCTAAGCATTCCTAGTTACTTGATGTCATGGAGGAAAATGTAGTAACCAGTTCCATTCACGTGTCGACTCATCTATGTGAATGCAAAATTTAGGGGCATGTAAGATTAGGATTAAGTGACCATTTAAAAAAAGATAAGCAGAAATATATCGATATGAGAGAATGCTGGGAATCCAGAAAGAAGGTGGACCCAGTACTGTGTGGACTTTGAAATTTTCCCTTATTTTTAAAGCACTCCTTTTCAAAATATAACAGGGATTCAAGATACAATTTTCCATTATTTTTAAAACACTCCTTTTCAAAATACAACAGGGATTCAAGATAGACTATCCATGCCACACACTGCTCTATTCTCACGGAGCTTTTTAGCTTTCACCATGGAGAGAAGTAAGTCCAACCAAACCATCTCTGCTGTTGGTCAAACAAGCTAGCAATTCTCTAACACCAGCGTAACCTGTCACAATTATAAGGGAATCTGCCAATCAAAATTCCGGTTTTTGAAGTTGCAGTTGATCAAGTTTTCATAATATGTCACCAGGAAGCATAAAGCTCCTTAGCAACAACATGTTAACTAAAGTTATAGTAACCATATTAGAACAATAGCCAAAAAGGCTGGATAAGGGCAAGAAGGAAAGCTGGTACATTCTCCAATATAAGCTACTATTTCAACATACGGCCTCCTTAAAGCATCGAAGAGTCCCCATCTACAGAATCCTCAGAGCAGGCTTTACATGACAGCTGAATGTGTGGGAAAAAACAAGGGGAAAAAATTCCTTCCCAGAGAAGCACAGTTCATACTCACCATCATAAACACGAAAGAGATGGTCATGAGAAGTGTTGCTACAGATACCACACTCTGACCTGCTGCAATGGCCAGTGCCATAGAGCTGGCCGCATAAGCCACCATAATAAGAGTGAACATCATGATAAAGAAGGCATCCGCCCGTGGTTTCAATCCTTGGAAAGAAAATAAGGGGTTAATCCAACTGCCTAGGTCTGTGTATATTTGGGATTGTTTACTGTGTGAGCAACACTATAACATTCTAAGAAATACCAAAATGAAAAAAAGTCATCCATTATCCAACTACCTTGGGTCACCAATTTCATTGCTTCGCTCCATGTAAGTGCATGAACGGCCCATAGTTTCCTTTTTTTATACTTACTATATAAGCACCTTTCCATATAACAACTATCTTCCTTTATGTGTAATTATAAACAATTGCTGAGTTCCTGAGATGGAGGACTACAGGCAACACCCTGACCAAAATTCTACTGCCTTCTCTTCTCACGGGAAACTCATCCATAGCACATTCATTTACCCATATCACTCACTGTTTGCTGGAACTGCGTTAGTGACGAAACTGGGACAATCAGAATTATGTGACCTAGCAGTGGTTTTAATATCTGGGGGTGGGGGTTGGGAGCCTCCGTTACCCAAGTCTCTCTAGAGAAATCACCACAAAACTCTGGATTGAGAATGAAGCTAAATTATGTTTCATAAAACCTTATAAACTACAATGAGTTAATACTATGGCTCATACAATCTGAAGATTTTGGAACAGCCACAAGAACACCAATAAGAAGTTTCTATGCCTAAATCTTTACAACACACCTCTTACTTGTGTAAAATCGAAGGTTTAGGCTCAATCAGTGTTTCTTATCCTGTAGTACTTTGTCAAAAATAGGTATTTCTGATGTGGTCGGGGGGGTGGGGGGAGTGGTGAGAGAGAGTAATATATATATATATATATATATATATATATATACACACACACACACACATACAGACATACTGATGTTCTAGAGAATAAAATATATATGGAAATGCTGATGTTCTATAATTCCATGAGCCTTGGGGTGAAGCCTGAGTATAATGCACAAATGAATCTGTCTACATCTATCAAATTATTTTATATTTTATTGAATCAATAAGCCCCAAAGGTCACCATTTCTCTCTGAGAATGGGGTGGAGATGGGTATATTTTTTTCTCTCTATATCTATCTCTGTCTAAATAAAAATTTCAACAGGTAAAAAATACACCTTTAGTGTAATGAAATCATTTTATAAATGCTTTCCATGTTTGTGTATCACAGCATCTCTCGATAAAATACAGTTTTACAAAAACTATTTATAAAACTATTTTACTGAAAGATGCTGTGTGTCATACACAAACATGGAAAGAATTTACAGTTTTTAAAGTTCGGTTGGAGAAGTCTTGACAAAAATGTCCACAGTCAACAGCTATTTCCAAGACTGTGCCATATGCTTCTTCATCTCATGCCTTGGTCTGTAGTTTTGAGAACCAAAAACACACTTGCAATGAGAAATTGGCTTCACCTCATATCCAAGACCAAAGATGCCTCCTTTTTGTCTTGCTACTTACCTAACATAAAGTATAGTATACAAGTAAATATAATACTTGGTAACATCCTCATGGGTAGTAAATCAGATAACACTTTTCCAAAGAAATAAGATGACACTCTGTAGTATCCACTGATATACTCATGTCTGCAGAACAAAAACACACATTGTACATCCCGGATTAGTTTAAGAAGGCACAGCCCATAGGATGAGACTGCTTACTGCAGACTTCTGCCACCACCTGCAACCTGACATTGCTGCCTCCCACATCCTCAAGACAGTCCCTCCTTGCTTGTCACCATCTTAGGTGCCAGCCTCCCCGGGGACAGCCTCCGATGAAGCTCTGTGCTGTGACCCCTCTTCTACTCACTGCAGACCTCACTCCTCATGCTGTCCTCTCTGGCCTCTGAACGCCCACTTAAGGTGAACCGATTCTGCTCATCCTCCCTGTCCTCAGAGGATGCTTCTTTCCCCTCTTCTGACGCTGGCTCCCCTTAATCAAGAGCTCTTCCACAGCTGACCTCAGGAACAGAGGCTTCTTTCTCTCTCTCCCCTCTGAAGATGAAGGCGGCGTTGTTATTCCCCAAGTCCTCCCGTGCAGCTTCAGATCACTCAGCACTTTTAAGTTCTTCTACTTTCATGTTAAGGAAAGGAAAGGACTTCTTCCTTCAGTGGTCACAGCTTCTACGCAAACATCTGTCAGCGATCCAGTCCTACACTTTCCTCTTCCTGACATCTTTCTCCCATTACTCCAGACTCTTCCACCTCCTTCAATCTTTCCCTTTCTGATTCCTTCCTCATCATGTAAATATGGGCAAATCTATTTCATCTTTGAAATACACAAGAAACAAAAACCTACTCTTTACCGCAAGGCTGCCCTCTGGCTGTTTCCATTTGCTCCTCCACGGAGGGCTAAGCTTGGTCACATTTCTCATCATCCTCACCTCCCCCCCTCAAAGTGGCTGCTTGACCAGCCACTTAATCTCTACCAAGCTTCTCAAGCTTTTCTCATGAGGGTCAGCATGACCTATTATTTGCTAAAAACAAAAGCTACTTTGCAGCCCTTTTATTGTGTACTTCTCTTCAGCTTCTAGATTTGCTGGCCGCAGCCTAACCTCAAAGCTCTCTTTGCCCCTGGGACTGATCCAGATGCTCATGATTTTCTTCCCCACCTCTGGCCACCTTTTCTCAACTAATGTTGGTAATCCCATACATATTTCAAAAAATACTGTTGTACATGATAAATACATACAATTGTTATTTGTCAATTTAAAAATAAATTTTAAAAAGAAAAAGAAAAAAAAAATACTGGTAATCCCCAGGATCCCATCCTCAGCCCAATTCTGGATGTGAACAGTCTGACCAATAGCCCCTGGTGCTGGACAGTGCCCTTCCCAGAACAGTGATCTACTCACATAAAGAGCTTCTTCTCCACCACAAAGAGCTCCACAGCCGACACGCTGCTGAAGCACTGGTTGGTCGTCAGGAAGAAGAGTACCCCCGCTCTGCCAGGAGGGAAAGGGCACGAGAGCACTGCAGTCAATTCAACATTCTCAGATCAATTTTCTACACACAAAA
>NW_007727130.1:247544-290215 GCF_000696425.1 Galeopterus variegatus | reverse complement strand
CCATCCTCAGCCCAATTCTGGATGTGAACAGTCTGACCAATAGCCCCTGGTGCTGGACAGTGCCCTTCCCAGAACAGTGATCTACTCACATAAAGAGCTTCTTCTCCACCACAAAGAGCTCCACAGCCGACACGCTGCTGAAGCACTGGTTGGTCGTCAGGAAGAAGAGTACCCCCGCTCTGCCAGGAGGGAAAGGGCACGAGAGCACTGCAGTCAATTCAACATTCTCAGATCAATTTTCTACACACAAAACTCTTTTGCAAATGATATCTTAAAACCTTAGACAGGCTGGAGGGTTAGCTCAGTTGGCTAGAGCACAGCCTTATAACACCAGGATAACGGGTTCAGATCCCCATACTGGCCAGCTACCAAAAGGAAAAAAAACCTTAGAAAAAAGTGAAACTGTTCTGGTTAAAACAGAGAGAAACAGGAGGCCCATCAAGTCTCTCCCCCATCTCTTATGTTTCCACAGTGGCACATTTTGAAATTCACAGTCTTAAGTTGCTGTGGACTAAATTATGTCCACATATATTCATATGCTGAAGTCCCAACCCCCAAAGTGATGGTGCTAGGAAATGGGGCCTTTGGGAGGTAACTAGGTTTAGCTGAGGTTAGTGCCCTTATAAGAAGACACACCAGAGAGTGCACTCTCTCTCCCCGACCTGAGCACACTGCAAGAAGGTGGCTGTAGTGGGTTAGAAATCTTGATTCTCCTTTGATCTTAGAATACGATTTTTAGGTAATTGCATGAATGAGCCAAAAGGCTGTTGAGTAGGGGACGACAGGTAGTCCACAGATAAGTTTGGCAAAAGCCATCTTATCAATTCTAATCACTGTTGAGGGATGGGATTGTGTACTTTGACTGTTTTAGGTTGCTGGTTTGATTCCGGCTTGAATGACTATTGACTATTTAACCTATTTAACCTACTCATTGTTCTTAAGATATGCTAAGGAACGGCTTGAATGCTGTTTAAATATGCTAAAGAAATCGCTGTAAGAAGTATGTGAAAAAGAAAATGTTTACTAAGAGCAAGCTGTTTGTTGGTGGATCGACTTAGCTTTTTACAAATTGCATTCTGGAATGTTACATTGTTAATTTTACTGCTATTACTAGTTTTAGTTGTTTAAAGCTATACTTAGCTATAATTCCCTTCTGTAACACTGCCTCTTTTTATGTCCTTCTTTGATGATTGAATCAACTGATTTTTCTTGTGAAACTTCCTGTCTTGTCAATAAAAAGAAAGGCTGATTTTGGATTGGGGCTGCTCCTCTGACGGGTGGCAGTCTCTCCAGGCCTCATTCATGTTACCTTGAGTGAATTCTTTCTCTTTTTTTCGTCTTGGTTACACAGAGGAAAGTGTAACAGGTGACTACCTGCAAGCCAAGAAGGAAGCCCGCACCAGACCCCAACCATGCTGGCACCCTGATCTCAGGCTTCCAGACTCTACAACTAAGAGAAAATAAATTTCTGTTGCTTAAGCCACTTGGTCTATGGTCTTTTGCGATGGCAGCCTGAGACCTACATCTTGAATTTTATCTCATAAAAATGCCAAAGTACCATTCCTAATGTATGAACAGAGAAACAGTAAGCTAACTAAAGCCTGCAAAGATTAGAAAATTCAATTAGCCACTTTGGTTTTAAAGTTGAGTAAAATGAGAGATGGCAGAGGGACAGCTCCTTCACCACCTTATTACACGATCCACACCACCACCAACAAAGCCTCACTGCTACCCTTGACACACTAAGACAAACAACCTCCTGCTGGCCTCCAAAGTTCTAAAAAAAAAGAAAGTGATGCTTATTTATAAAGAAAAAACTAATTTGTACACCTGTATGAAAAGGAAGACCATTAATGCTTATTACTCAGTAAAAAAATAACTAAGGTTCAAAAACGAAAGTACGCAGTTAATCTACACTTTGACAGAAACATGGATTTTGTGAAAGTATGCCAACATTCTTGAAACAGGGATGGGCTTCCCTTCATAACTAAACAATTTAATTGCCATTGAACATGTGAGTTGAAATTGAAAAAGAGATGAAGTGACACATCATTTAAATGGCACAAAAACAAGAGAACATTTTAAAAAATGTAAACCCAAGTGAACAACTCCAACTACCTTAAAATAAAAAAAAAAGTACCCATAGAAGCTCTATTTTTTAAAAAAACCTAAAAAGTAAAAGTAAGGAACCAGCTATTTCAAAAGTATTTATACAATAATTAAATTGAATAGAAACTGCCAGGCCTCGTACACAAGCAGCCATGCTTCTTTCCATACACAAATAAACCTAATATCAAGTTAAAACTAATTTTAGAAACATGGAACACAGCAAAGATTCAGTTCAATTTGTTGTCTTACATCTAAAAGTAATGTTCATAAAGATTCTGAAAAAGTAGACAGTGAAATTCTTGCTAAAAAGGGCCAGCCCATGGCTTACTTGGGAGAGTGTGGTGCTAACAACACCAAGTCAAGGGTTAAGATCCCCTTACCGGTCATCTTTACAAAAAAAAAAAATTCTTGCTAAAATATAAGGTGATTTGCTTTATACCAGATACAGTTTTTTGTTATTAAAGAATTTAATGCATTCTAATCCTTTTCAAGGTGGTAATCCACATCAGTTATTATTTACTTACTAATCTCCATACGATTTTCTTTAATTTTTATTTAATTATAATTGACAAATTATAGTTGTATATATTTATGGGGTACAAGTTATGATTTATGAATACAATAAGGAATAATTAAATCAAACTAATTAATATGTGCATCACCTCAAATACTTACCATTTTTGTGGTGAGAAAATTTGAAATCTACTCTTAAGAGATTTGAAATGTACGATACATTATTATTATTTACTATGCTACCACGCTGCGCGATGTATCTCAAAGGAGAAAAACCTCACTCCTCCTGTCTAATTGTGGCTTCATACCCTTGGACCATCATCTCCTCACTTCCCCATCCCCCCAGCCTCTGACAACCACTATTCCACTCTCTGCTTCTGATTAGATTCCACATATAAGTGAGAACAGTATTTGTCTTTCTGTGTTTAGCATAATGTTCTCCAATTCCATCCGCATTGTTGCAAATGACAAAATTTCTCTTTTTTTAAGACTGAACAGTATTCCACTGTGTACATACACCACATTTTCTTTATCTATTCATGTGCTGATACACACTTAGGTTGATTCCATAACTTGGCTACTGTGAAGAGTGCTGCAATAGCATGGGACTGCAGGTCTGTCTTCCACATACTGATTTCAACTCTTTTTGGTAAATACCCAGAAATGGGATTGCTGGACCTGAATATTATTTTGAAAAAATATCTTTTCTTTAATGTACACTAACTTTAGCTATCACCACAACTCTGTAAGCCATTTAGTTCAGAGGTAACTATTAAGTCAAAGAAGGTCATGCTCTACACATGGTTAAAACCCGGTTTCTCAGACATGCAGTTTAGGGAAAGTGTGAAGAGAGTGCTTGCATCTCTGCCACAGCTCTTCTCCAGAGAGAACTAAACTTCCCCTCCCAAGCAATTCCAAATGAAGTACTGACGTTCACCCCTGAACAAAACTTTGACAACTCGGTTCCAGAGATTTTTTTTTTTTAATCAAAAGAATCAACCACTAATCATCCCAGCAGAGATTAGATAAACCACACACACAGACCACTTTCACACAGTCCAAATTCTTATTAAAAAATAATAGCAAACATAAGTCAAAAATATAAATTAAAATAAAATTAATGTCCTATTTCTCCAGAAAACATTTGAAGAAACAACTAAAGCTCCTCTTTATTTCTCTGGGTTTTTTTCAAGAGCTTTAATGGCTAAATTCCCAGTTCATCTTTAAAATCCCAGTTGAGGATAGGTTTGCCAATATTTTTTTCAAGTGCTTCCTACTGCATAATATAAAAGGTCCACAGACTCTAGATCCTGTGTGATATTCTGTGCTGGGTTAAGAAACAGCATCTACACAGGGTACAAACCATCAATTACTAGCAAGTTTGAAAACAATTCAGAGATCTCAGCCCTCAGAGAAGGTAAAAAGATAAACAATGACATAACTCTGGAAAGAAGCTGTAATAATAATCTCATTGTAGAGTAACACTATCTGATTCCATACAAAAGAAAATATATTTACCTGAGTGAGGAATCTACTTCTATGTTTATCTTTCTTTTAAAAATAATCAGCCTGGGCCGGCCCGTGGCTCACTCGGGAGAGTGCGGTGCTGATAACACCAAGGCCCCAGGTTCCGATCCCGTATAGGGATGGCCGGTCAGCTCACTGGGTGAGCGTGGTGCTGACAACACCAAGTCAAGGGTAAAGATCCCCTTACCAGTCATCTTTTAAAAAAAAAAAAAAATCAGCCTTCAGCAGACATCAAAATAGATTCAATCTAAACTTCAACTTTTCTCAGTAGTAAGATGGGGTAAGACCACCTAACCCCTCTGGCCATAGGGAGGGAACCTGAGACTGTGACGTCCAGTGCACAGAGCAGATCTCAATACATGAAGAGAATGCTGAGGTCTGTGCCAGCACACTGAGCACATATGTTCAAAACATGATCCAGACCACTAGAAAGTCTCATCATGAAAGCAGATATTTAAGGGCACAGTATGACTGAAATTAGTGAAGAATAACAACACTCACTTAAGTGCCCCCAAGTCAAACAAATCCAAACACAAAGGAAATTAGCTCACAGGCCACAAAAGAAAAAAATAGATAAATTGGACTGCCTCAAAATAAAAATACATTTATGCATCAAAGAACACTGTCAACAAAGTGAAAAGATACCCACAGAATGGGAGAGAACATTTGCAAATCACATATCTGATAAGAGATTAATACCACCCAAATATAAAGAACCCCTACAAACTCAACAACAACAAAAAAAACAGTCCAATTTTAAAATGGGCAAAGGGCATGAATAGACATTTCTTCAAAGATGATCCAATGGATCCATTATTTTTTGTAAAAAAGAAATAAAAAGAAAATAACAAAAACTGATGATGATATGGAGAGTTTGGAATTCCTGTGCACTGCTGGTAAGAATGTAAAATGGCACAGCTGCAGTGGAACAGTCTGGCAGTTCCTCAGAAAATTAACAGAATTACCATATAATCCAGCAACTCTATTTGCAGGCATATACCCAAAGAACTGAAAGCAGGGACTCAAACAGATATTTGTACATCCATTTTCATAGCAGCACTGTTTTTTTGTTTTTGTTTGGTGGCTGGCCAGGACAGGGATCAAACCACGAACCCTGGTGTTATCAGCACCATGCTCTAACCAACGGAGCTAACTGGCCGGCACAATACAATAGCAGCACTGCTCACAATAGCAAAAACATGAAAGCAATCCAAGTTTTCCATTAACAGATAAATGGATAAACAAAATGTGGTATACACATAGAATGGAATATTATTCAGCCTTAAAAAGGAAAGAAATTCTGACAGATGGTACAACGTGGAAGAACCTTGAGGACATTATGCTAAGAAAAATAAGCCAGTAACCAAAGGACAAATACTGTAAGATTCCATTTCTGTGAGTTCCTAGAGTAGTCAATTTCAGAGACAGAAAGTAGAGCGGTGATTGCCAGGGGTAGCGGGAGGTAGGTACGGGGAGTAATTGTTTAATGGGTACAGAGATTCCGTATGGGAAGATGAAAAAAGTTCTGGAGTTGGATGGTAGTAACTGTTGCATAATAATGTGAATATACTTCATCTCACTGAACTGTACACTGTACACTTAAAAAAATTGTTAAAAGGGTAAATTTTATGCTCTGTATATTTTACCATTACATACATAGTACATATGTGTATGTGTGGAAAAAAAAAATTAACTCTTCCATCCAACTTTCAATTCACTGACTCATCCTACCCCTCAATAAGACAGTGACATTTACCCTGTATTTGTCTTAAGACAATTCAAATTCCCAATGGATTTTCTTTTTTTTTTTTTTTCCTTTTTGTCTTTTTTCGTGACTGGTAACGGGATCGCAACCCTCGGTGTCACGCCCGCACCGCGCTCAACCAGTGAGCGGACCGGTCTCTATATAGGATCCAAACCCTCGGCAGGAGCGCCACAGCGCTCCCGAGCACCACACTCTACCAAGTGCGCCACCGGGCCGGCCCCCCAATGAATTTTCATAAGCTTGAATAAAGTAACACCACTTTCCCAAAATCAAGATTCAAATATACTTACCTATTCTGGATTCCAGCAGTATTATTTTGAAGCCCAAAGAAAATGGCACCTATAACCAGTCCCAGTATGATTGTGACGATTATCTTTTCAAAAAGCAAAATGAAAATAAAAAAGGAAAGGGTTTCAATTAGAGATAAAAAATTGACACCATTTATTATTATAATATACTCATAAATGGCTACATAATCAGATCTCTCCTTTGTGAAAAACACTTTAAATGGCTTGGCCAGGGCCGGCCCGTGGCTCACTCGGGAGAGTGTGGTGCTGATAAAACCAAGGCCATGGGTTCGGATCCCATATAGGGATGGCCGGTTAGCTCACTCGGTGAGCGTGGTGCTGACAACACCAAGTCAAGGGTTAAGACCCCCTTACTGGTCATCTTTTAAAAAAATTAAAAATAAATAAAAAATAAATGGCTTGGCCAAAGTCCCGGGGAGAATATAAAACAGTGTATGTTATTACACTGTGTAGCTGAGGTTTGGGGAGACCGGCAGGACAATAATGCAGACTGTTGAAGAAACTGATTCCTCCCAGTTCTCTACCAGGAACTGCCACTTCAGGATCTGGTTTGGGGTACGGGGTCTGCGAATGCCACACAGAGCAATATAAGCACCTGGGGAAGTCATCTGGGGAATAAAATAAACCAGGTGGCTAAGAGTTTTGACTTAACCTTTGTGCCTGTGAACATTCATGGTTTTATATTTCAAGAGGTTCAAGAGAAAACAGGATATCTTTATTCTTAACGTTAAAAATAAATAAAAATAAATAAAAGTTTAAAAGCACACACACAAAAATTCTAACAATAGAATTTTGCACCAACAGGAAGTAGGGGTGAATGGGGCCTGCCTATCTAATCTCTGGGAAGTCCATGCCTGCATTGGAAAAGTGCATGGTCATAGTCACCAAAGCTTTCAGCCAGCTTTCTCTGAGGACACACAGTGCTTCCATTATCGGTGTTCTGTCTCTGCTTCACCATAAACCTCAGACAAGCGAGGACAACAGCCAATGCTGTAGACCTCAGTAACCAATCATTTGCCATCCTTATATATCTTCACCTATTCAATCTGTTTTGATAGCTCCTAAGGAAACTGGACAAACATCACCTTTGTTTATTAGAATAAAAAGTCTCTCCAGGACACTTCAGTAAGCAAAGGTTAAAAGTTACATTATGATAAAATTTATTTGAGGAAATTCTACTTATAATTATTCATGGTTTAAATATAAAAAGAAATGGTAATCTAATGAAAACAAAATATTCTACCATATGTCTTAGAGTCTTCAGTTAAAAAAAAAAACTCAATACTACAACAGTCCAATGGTATCAAGACTTGAAGTCATCTACCAGTGACACTTTCGGCATGAAGCAAACCAAAGTGGAAAAGAGGATCATGATCCGTTAAGACTAGCTTGTGAAGACCACAGTCTGGAAAGAATATTATTTAAGTGTTTCACTTACAATATGCCCTTAACAATTCCTTTGCTAATAAGACAGAAATTTGGGGGGGAAAAATCCATCACCCTGGTATATTTTTACTGCCCTCAGAATATACTCTACACTTCATTTCAACAGATCAAGCTTCCAAAATAAATGCTGACGACTCTATCAACATGCATGCATACACATGTAAATCAGAGTCTAAACTTTCACACGGTATAATTTTTAAGAATATTCAGACTTTTCAAACTGGACACGACCCATGCTTTGTTTCTTTTCCATTAAAACTTGGTATCTTATAACAACACTGTCAGTATTATCATTAAGATGTTAAAGTATTTTCAAAGTCCGCTTTCAAACATATTGAAAAACAATTAATTCTGTAATCTTGTCATGTTTTTACAAAGTGCATCTGTTATTCCTTCTCGTATGAAGAAAAAGAAAACAAAGCAGGCAAACTAAACATTGCATAATGGAGTAGATAGACCCTTGATCAGGAAACCCTTGGCACACTAAATGAACATTAACTCTTCTTATACAAATAATTCATTCCAAGATTTTCCAAATGCAACCTTTGCTTAAACACACTATCAAATGCCAAGTATGAATCAAATAAATAAATAAATAGTTCAAACCAAAGTATGGCTATAATAAAATAGATACAAAATTCATCAGCAGGAAGCCATAAAACATTTTAACACTGCATGTTCAAAAATTTAGAGAAGTAAAAAACATGCAAGATTAAAAACCCTAAGTCGGGGGCAGTAAACGATGGCCTGTAGGCCAAATAGGGCCAGCCACATTTCTGTTCAGCCCTCAAGCTAAGAATGATTTTTACATTTTTTTAAATGGGTTAAAAAAAAAAAATCAAGAATAATAATATTTCTTGCAATATAAAATTTATAGGATATTCAAACTTCAGTGTCCATGAACAAAGCGTTATTGGAACACAGCAATGTTCATTCATTTATGTACTAGCTGTGGCTGCTTCCACACTAAAATGGCAGGGTTGGCTACCTGAAACAAAGACCAAATGGCCTGCAAAGTCTAAAATATTTACTATATGGCCCTTTACAAAAAAAAATTTTGCCTACTCCTGCCCTAAGCTAACATTCTAGTATTTACAAATCTAAACAAGAGTTGTCCCACTAAGGAAATGCTCAGAGAAACACAAGGTTCTATCACTATTCTATGGGACTGACACCACTATGAACATTGTTGGAATTCCTTTTGTGGAACTGAGTTCACTGATTAGGCAGGTAGGCTGAGAACACAACCTGGAAGTGCTGGGCCTGGTGTTTCCACCAGAAGGAAGCCTAGCACCAGAACATTCAGAATCTTGGTGTATTGGAAATAGATCTGTGTTCTAATCATGCCCTGCCCAGAACTACTGTACTTATTTATATACGTGATTTGTACAAGACATACTACCTTGAGAGGCAGGAAATTTAGGTTATTTTCCAAGTAACAAAAATCTAATGCATAAATCACATTAAAGAATCACCTCATTACATCATCTCACTGTTGAACAATGGGTAACCCAGGATGATCTTATTCACCAGACTTGTTTCCAAACAAAATCAAATCTATTCTCAAAGAATGAAATTTTACCCTTGATTGACAGTACACACAAGTACCCAAAAATGCCAAATAACAACTACCAAAAACATTTGGAGCAATTAGCAATACGGCTCAAACAGGGATACAGCCTCTTAGATATTCTTAGAATGTTAAGATGCTTAACTATGAAAATTATGGTGTGCCTGTTAAGAAGGCAGTAATATTTCATTAGAGCCAACAACCCGCCATCTTTCAGTACTCAATGAAACTCAGTGCTTGATAATAAAAACACAGGGCTGGCTGGTTAGCTCAGTCAGAGTGTGGTGCTAATAACACCAAGGTCAAGGGTTCCAGTCCCCATACCAGCCAGCCGCCAAAACAAAAATAATAAATAAAAAAAAATTTAAAGAAAAGATAATGGGGCTGGCTGGTTAGCTCTGCTGGTTACGGCACAGTGTTTAACAGCAGAGTCAAGGGTTCAGGTCCCCTTACCAGCCAGCTGCCAAAAAAAGTAAAAAATTTAAAAATTAAAAAAAAAACAAGAACAACCCAGTTTCAATTTAAAAATAAATTACTCTTGTGCCGGCCCGTGGCTCATGCGGGAGAGTGCGGTGCTGATAACACCAAGGCCCTGGGTTCGGATCCATATAGGGATGGCCAGTTAGCTCACTGGCTGAGCGTGGTGCTGACAACACCAAGTCAAGGGTTAAGATCCCCTTACCAGTCATCTTTTAAAAAAATAAATAAATAAATTACTCTTAAATAGCTGACAGAAAAAACAACCCCCAAATAACCAGCTAACCTGATTTCCTTATAAAGGATGGACCAATGAACTAGGAGTACTAGTGTTTTGTGTGACAGAAGGGTTAAGAATAACAGAAAAACCATAAGGACTAACAATCAACAACTACCAAAGAGCCAGCTAAAAGAAGAAAAAAACATTATCTCATCTTAACTAAAAGAATGTTAATTTGACAGTGAATGCCTGTTTTATGGAACTCAAGTTTGCTTACTACCTCTGTATCAACTGCAAACTGTTCGAAATATCTAGTACTTTCCTTAGATTAGAGTCCCTAGATAAGGAAGATCAACTACAAGGAACAGCATTCTGCACACAGACTCTTCCCTCATACGGTGGCCAGCCCATATTACCTGCAGTTATATTCAGTGACACTAGGTGAAATTTTCCCTGACCACCTGATTTCAAATGTAAACCAACCACCTTCTCCCTATCTCCTCTTTCTCCCCTTTCTTCACCTCTCTTAGCTTAAACTTCCTCCATAGTCTCTTCTACTACCTGATGTACTATATATTTTATCTCTTTATTCATTTACCATCTGTCTGTCCTAAGAAATGAAGCTTCTTAAGAGCAGAGAATTTTAGCCATTTTGTTCACTACTGTATACATGTCCCCAAAGTGCAGCACATAATCAATACAAACTTGTTGAATGAATCCATGAATGAAAGCACACATATACTAGAAAACCCCAAATGTGACTGACATTTCCTTTATATCTATCAAAAAATATTTTCTACTAAAATAAATTCATTACAGCTTGTCTAAATCAACAAAAATTCTGAGCTAGTCAAAGAAACCACCAGAAAAAGAAGCTTTCTCTCAATAAAAACTTCACTGTGTCCTACTTGTTCTATTGACTGTTTCTATGTATATCCCAAATGGAGTAGGGAAAAGAAATAAATGGAAGTGTGGGTAGAATATACACATAATCCTAAAGGAGATTAGATCTGAGCCAAATTGTTTCCACACTAGTATTTCAAAAGAATCTGTCAGAGGGCCGGCCCGTGGCTCACTTGGGAGAGTGTGGTGCTGATAACACCAAGGCCACAGGTTCAGATCCCTGTATAGAGATGGCCAGTTGGCTCACTTGGTAGAGCGTGGTGGTGACAACACCAAGGCCATGGGTTCAGATCCCCTTACCGGTCATCTTTTAAAAAAAAAAAAGAATCTGTCATGTTACCTGTGCTATAGAGGCCTGGGGATTACCCAGTAAATTTTTGAATGAACGCTTGGAAATCCATTTGAGTTGATGACAGAAGGGGGTGGCATAGGTCATCTCCTTGAAGGCTAAGCTCTTCTTCTTTTTCTCACCCCCTGAGAGTTTCTCTAATTCAGCTCTTGTTTCTCTGTAGAAGGAGGTGTTAACATAGAACTCAGCTATTTTTGCTATGAGTGGCGTATCTCTCTTGGAAGGCTCTTCAGTCTCCAGGGCTTTGGAATAAAAGTGGACAAAGAAGGAAAATAGTATTAACAAGATAACAACTGATTTAGCCCATTTTCCTGTGACCCTTTTCTTGGATTCCTCCCTAACATCTTAATTCTAAAGGTTGAATATAAACAATTATTAGCCTGCTTTACACATTAAAAAAAATACAGCTAATTGGTCTACTACCTTTTCCTAACTATTGGGACCCTAATTTTTTAAAAATAGACTTCTTACCATATGGAGTTAAAATTCTTAATGTAAAAATCTGGTTCCTGCTTCCTACTATATGCAAATGCATAAAGTGCCAAGTTTCTCTAACACTGTGCAATCAATGAGCATATTTTTTTAAATGAAAGCTCCCTTTAGAACTTACATTATTATATAAATGATCATTCATAAATTGAATCAGAAACACCTACAGAACTAATGGAATGCAGAAAAATCAACATGCTAACTGGTAACAAGACTACATTAACATAAACTCACAAAGCCACATTTTAAAGAGCCACCACACTGAATTCAGCCAATTCAATTAAGCAAAAATCTGTGAATCTAATAAACCACATACCTTCACAGTCCTCATCATCCTCTTTGTTTAGTATCACAGCAGAGGAATCTCCATTAATGACGTCCAGGAAGAAGTCTGCAGGGTTATTATAGGGCTCACAGTGGTAACCTATGAAAGGCAACCCGACACACACACTTGATGGTCTTGGAAAATAAAGAGGACTCACTTTCAAAGGTGATGAAGGTAAGGCAAGAAAAGACAGAATCCAACTTCTCTCTCATCTTCTTTCTCTCTTCTGTCACTAACTTACCATTTCCTCTTACACATTCAATCATACAATATTTCAACAATTCTGTCTCCCAGCCAAAAAGAAATACGCTTCAAACCAACCTTGGACTTTCAGAATGTCTTATATTAGTGCTTGGTCCTTACCTATCATAATTCATGAAACCTAAAACAGTTATCAGTATGCTCTGGTGATTATTAGCACTTCTTCAAAAATCTAAATATAGGTCCAAGAAAAAAAAATATTAAAAGCCCAGTGCATTCTGCTCTGAGTTTACCTAGGGAATGTCAGAATGGCAGTACAAACTGCTGGCAGTGATTGCTTCCTCACCCACTAAATTCAGAGATCCAAATTATCTGTTATGCTGCCACAATTCCAAATGAAGGACAAATTCCCAGAGCAGCACTCTTGAGAGAGTATGACAGCACAGTATACCTGTACCTCAACTTCTGTGGCACAATCATCTGACTTCAATTTTGCCTGAAGTCTGACTCTTAGGTGCATTTCTCCCAGACTCCCCAGACCCATATACACTTGGTTATTTTAAATGATAGAGATTAAACAAAAACAAATTAAGAAAGATAGCTAATGAATATTTAAAACTATACTGGGGGTCAGGGAAAATCATCTATAAACATATCCAAATATCTCTAAAATGAAGCATGAGCCATTTAAAAAAATAAAATAAATAACACACTTAGATGTGAAATAGGAAGAATCAGGTTGCCCAGAACTACTAGAAGAAATGTTTGCCCATCATGATCAGATTTAAGGCCACTCTATTGACTGACAGGTCACTCACATCCACTCAAGGCCTAAATCTGCAATCTAATGTTACTAGAAAATTAAGTAGCATCTCCATGAGTCTTCATCAAGGCAGACCAACATCACATGCAAAGGTAAAAAATGAAAAGGCCTGATCTGTTATATGGTCAAGAAGACAATGATATTAGGCCTTTCCAAAAATGTTCAGTTAACAGAGTAACTGGCTATGGGACCAACATATTTTTTGAACTTTTAAGGAAAGGTCACCATAACTGGGAAACAGAACAGTAGAAATACTCAAACACACATACATGCACATTCATACAGGACAGGAGGAGACACAAACAACACACTAGTGCTGTGAAATGAAGAAAAATTCTGGCACCAAACTGATCAAAGATGTTTTAGCGTGCTACAACCCATGGTCTATCTACCCAAAGTCAAAAGCACTCCTGTCAACTCTCTTTGTCCTCTTTTAGGATTCCATTAAAGTGGGATTTTACTGCATGAAAAAGTCAATCATACCAGCTGATGCAAAGAACCCCATGGCCTCCTGAGCAGGCCCATGGTACATTAATCTTCCTGAGGCCAACAAGGTGAGGCTATCGAACAACTTGAAGATGGAATAACGAGGCTGATGAATGGAGAAGATGATTGTTCGTCCCTGTTTAGACATCCTAAGTTAACAGTGAAAAAAAATGCAATTAAAAGAAAGCATCACGGGGGAAAAAAGTGAAAAAACAGCAAGTCATTAAGCATCTGAAACATACTTCCTGACCATGACCATTTGTTCCTAGCTCAACTTGATTTTCTCTTACTAACTTCTCATATCATATTAGTGTGTTGCTTGGACAGTCGACTCAACTAGAACATTTATTAAAAATGCAGATTCCTGGAGCATCTTCCCAGACTGGGGGAAGATCTGGGGAATCATATCTTTAACAAGCACCCCAGGTAGTCTATAAATAAGTACATCCAGATTTGAGAACTTATTATGGACTAACTATTAAAACAGTGGTCGTAAGCCCCATTTTTATTGATCGTTTTAAGTCTTCTGGCTCTTTAGCAACTGATATTAATTCTTCTGCACTAATACAGTTAAGGTTACTGAGCATTTATTTTATGAGAATAATCGCTTTAATTTAATCACTTTCTAAGCACCCACTGTTATGTTAGCAGTGTGTACAAGGGTGTTTTACCTCAGAGGGTCAGGACAATACTAAGCACCCTGATGTGATCATTACACACAGTATGAATGTACCCAAATATCATATTGTACTCCATTAATATATACAATTATCATGGGTCAATTAAGAAAAATAAATTTAAAAGAGAGAAATAGAGAGTAGAATGGTGGTTACCAGAGACAAGGAAAGGCAGGGGGAGGGCAGCCGGGAAAATTTTGGTTGGTGGAACGGTACAAAGTTACAGTCAGATAGGAAGAGTAAGTTCTGGTGCCCTAGAGTGACAACAACTAATAATATTGTATTGTACATTTCAAGATAGCCAGAAAAAAGGATCTTTTATAACCAGAGAGAGAGACAGACTGCGGAACCAGTCCAGATTAGAGGAGACTTCAAAGGTGTGTTTTCTGGAGAGGATCCTGAGCCAAAAAGGAAAAAGACACTGTTGGGACAGCTGGTGAAGGCAGACCGGAGTCTGTGGACTGGACGGTGGCGAGGCCATCAACGTGGACTTCCTGACCAGGAGGTTTGTATGGTGGCGCCTCCTTGTTTTGGGGGGTTGCACTCTGTGTATTTAGGGATGATACGGCATGATGTCAGAAGACTGTAGGAGAAGCGAGAAAGGGAGGGAAAAGAAGCAAGTGTGGTGAAATGGGAACCGGAGGGGAATCCAGGTGAGGGGTGCGGGATTTTCTTTGTACTATTCTTGTACCTTTTCTATACGTTTGAAACTATTAGGTTAAATTAATTTTAAAGAAGATGCTCATAACTTTGTTATAACAGCCCAAGGAAACTAACACACTGGCCATCCCCCATTCCCCTTGGGTCACTGGGTTCTAGTCCCTGTGGCCTCTCTGAAGCTCCAAACCCATCAGGCACGCTCAGCCTCAGGGCCACTGGCTGTTCCTCCAACTAGAACTCTTCTTCCAGATATCCAGGTCTCACTCACTCCCAGCTCACATGTCGCATCCTGAGGTCCTCCCTGACTGGCCTGTTGTATAAAACAGCACCCACCCCACCACGGCCAGCCTTCCCTACGCTCTTCCTGCTTCGTTTTTCTTGATAACACTTACATCATACGTGTTAACTGTTTCCCTCCAACAAAGAAGGAAGAAATTGTTTTGTTCACTTCTGAATCCCCCATGCCAAGAATAATACCTAGTACATAGTAGTGATCAGATATTAAATGAATGAAAGAATAATTTTCCCACAGAATTTACTTTTTCAGAAGCAAAAGGACAGCATTTGCTGTGCTCGAGTCTAAGCCAGTTGTGGGCTCATCCAGGAACAAGATGGAAGGATCAGTGATGAGCTCCATTCCTATACTCGTCCTTTTTCTTTCTCCTCCAGACACACCACGGGTAAACTGAGTTCCAACCTGAAACACAAATACCATCATTATCAATAATAGCAACAGTCACTATCATTTGGTGAGTTCCTAACATGTGACAGCCCTGTAAGAGACACTTTATCTCATTATCCTTATTTATTCCAAACAGCGAATAAGTGAATATCTAGAAGAAGAAGTAGGTTTCTCTTTTATCAGATGAGTAAACTGAGGCTCAGGTCAGAGCTGGTAAGTGCCTAAGCCTGATATGAAGCCCATGCTTTTAACAGTTCCATATGTTCCTCATTGAGCCAAATGTTGAGTTTTAAGATAGTAAGTTAGAACACTAAAAGATAATGGTCCTGATATAGTGAAATTGCAGTCTATATAGAGAGATAAAGCGACAGGAAAAGAAAACGTTAAAGCAATTTTTACATCCTCTCCTTCCTCCCCACAGAGTCCCCAAGTGGACTTACAAGAAGAGGGTGGGCTTGGCAGCGAGGGAAATTCACTTTCTACCCACCATATCAGCATCTTTTCAATCACCATACTGCTTCCTGAACAGACCCTGTCCACACCCTAACCAGCCCCAGAACTCCCAATTCATTCCTTCAGACAAATCCAGAAGGTGGGACATCTACAGGGAACATGCCTCAGTCTTTTCAAAAAGTCAATGTCATTGTGTATGGCAAAGGGACAGGAAGGTTTTGGGGTGGGGCAGGAAGTAGAAAACAATGCTTATATTGAGTCTTCAAAGACATAATAATCAAAAGCTACTCACAGCCCTTGATAGGATCCTACTAACAACTTAGCTATAAAAGACATTTTGTTCAGATTCCCATACCACCCAGCCTCCCAAAAAAAAAAAAAAAAAAAAGAGAGAGAGAAAGGAGAGGAAGGGAATGGGAAACAAAAAGACCAAAAGAAAGGCTACAGAAAAATAATGTGGACACTACACAAATTAGAAATAAACCCTAATTTGACTAAATATAATTTTGGAGGCCAAATTACATGTAAGTGAAACATTTAGAGAAAGAATCCTTCAATTCTGATCATTCATCAATTCCAGAAATATACCTCGAAAGCAATGGAACAAAGTCCCATGGAGGAAGAGGAAGAACAGCTAAAAGGAGGAAGAGAAAAACGGAAAGAGAAACATTAGTGCAAAGGTATCTAATGAGAGGGCCGGCCCGGTGGCGCACTGCGCTAGTGCGCCGCTTGAGAAGCGCGGTGGCGCTCCCGCCGAGGGCTCGGATCCCACATACAGACCGGTTCCCGCTCGCTGGCTGAGCGAGGCGCGGGGGCAACACCGAGGGTTGCGATCCCGTTGCCGGTCCCGGTCCGGTACGGGGGCGACACTGAGGGTTGCGATCCGTTGCCGGACACGGAAAAAGACAAAAAAAACAAACAAACAAACAAACAAAAAAAAAGGTATCTAATGAGAAATGACTCAAATGATAAGGTGTGGGAGGGTCATCTGGAAAAGGCCTAGGGAGGAACACTTCTACATACTAGACCACACTGCCACACTTCATTTCCAGGATTCAACCACTGTTGAAAATGTTTTTCCAGCCGCCAAAAAAAAAGATTTTCTTTTTCCAGGTAAACTTCCACCTTCATATTATGCACCTAGTTGCTTTTTTCATCATTACAGAAAGCAGCCACTTCGACCACACCCATTATAAGGAACTTCTGAACAAGACTCCTACTATCCACACAGGAGACGTCCTATTTGCTGGCTGTCATGCTATTAGTTTCTTCCACAATTACCTTGGAATCTGCCACTTTATCCAGGCCTAACTCTTGAATAACCCTGTTAATCCGTTCATTTTTTTCATGATTCGTCATAGTTGTTGAAAGCCGGAGAGCTGCTGAGAACTGTAAATTTTCTCTGACCGTCAAAGTGCCCATCACGACATCATCCTTAAGGGAAAATGACATTTTAATGAGACATATCAAGTCTTTTCTAAGACTATCATTCTTTAGCATATGTAACTTAATCCACAAAAGTAACATAGCTAAGGTAATGTTCTAGCTAATGATGAACTTTCAATTCTACAAATTGAAATAACTTCATTTACAGACAGCTATGAAGCCTAATGGAATCATTATCATGCCTGTCAGTATACCCAAACAGAACACAGGTAATTACAATGACTACTAGCAGACATTTCTAGACTGCTTCATGCAAGTACTTGCCAAAACATCTTTCTCAGCTAGGGGAGGAAGAAAGGCGAAGGGCAAAAAGTACAACACTAGTATATCCTTTGGAAATGATGTAACTAGAATTGATATCATTGCCCTTACAAGGGTCATATTCCAGGTCCTCCCTGCCTTTTTATTTAACACCACCCTGAATTTTATGGGAGATTACAGAAAGCTGGAATAAAGAAAGTTGGTTCTATGAGCATGGCATATGATCAACTGAAGCATAATGAATTATCAGCCAAGACACTTGTCTGTATAAAAACAGAGGAAACCTAAAATGCAGACCCACTAAGGCTGGCTTGTAAGCTCAGTTGGGAGAGCATAGCCTTGTAAGACCAATGTCACAGGTTCAGATCCCTATACAAGGTAGCAGCCAAAATAAATGAATGAATAAATAAATACATAAATACATAAAGGAAATATACAGCTAAAATGCAAACCCACTAATACTTACTTGTACAACGTAACCTGAATTACATTTGAAATCGGCAGGTTGAGGTGCTCCATTTACCAAAACATCTCCAGATAATCCATGTGGATCTTTCCTTGCAGCTAAGACATCTAACAACCTATGAAAGGACATATATGTTGTGATTTGCTTTCCCTTCAACACAGGCTATATCTTCTAGCTACTATGAATCCGAATTCTGCTCAAGTTAGAAAATTGGTTAAGAAATTCTATGGTTTAATTAAAATTATATACATACTTAAATTCACGCCTTTCTTTTTTATTAAATGCTACAATAGGGCACCAAAACATAACAGCAAGACAACACTGGCTGATCTAGCACAGACCTCCCAAATGGCCCTCCTGGATGTTTGACCTTGGTGGTCAACACAGGCAATGTGCTCCTCTAAGATTCATGCCTTAACTTATACCTTCTGCTCCATCTCCCTACTTTTATTATGACCCCCTAGCTTTCCTCCATTAGCTCATAACATGGCCAACTGCTGTATGCCAATCACTTTATGATGTCCTATTAGTAAAGCTCATCTAATAAGACTTCCTGGTCCCAGGGAGAGAACCACCAGCCAGTACAAATGCATGTTATTTACAGCACCTACAACCAGACCAATGCATGGCAAACACTCTACAAATACCTGCATGGAAAAAGTAGTTTTAAAGACACACTAAAACTGCACAGAAAAAGCTTACTTATATTCTCTCTCATACTCACGAAGATTTGCCTCCACCCGTGGGTCCCAGAATGGCATTGAGGCCAGGCTTCATGATTCCACTGTAAACACAAAAACATACTCGTTTACTGTTCCACCTTAAATGGGGTTCTATTAATTTAGGGTCTGCATCAAATATACTCAATGAAAGCTGATGAAATTACAGATGGAAAACAAGTATAAACCAACTCTTAAAGGAAAAAAAAAACTTAATCAATAGAAGTCTAATATACAAAGGATGTAAATCACTAGTCAGGACCTATAAAAAAATGGCTTAGGTCCCTCTAAATTCCCTACACATATTCTCTAACCCACTTGTATTTTTTGGAAAAGCACACATCCAATGTTGAAGGTTCCTTAAAACAAGTAACAAGATTCTTATGAAGCACCTCTACTACATTTACACCTCTTGACAGTGTAAAGTACATAATACGTTTTGGGTAATGTTTAATGATCAGTACTATATCTTCAAGTCGCCTTATTTGCTACCTAGTCAAGTTCTACACAAC
This sequence comes from Galeopterus variegatus, assembly GCF_000696425.1. Taxonomy (NCBI): domain Eukaryota; kingdom Metazoa; phylum Chordata; class Mammalia; order Dermoptera; family Cynocephalidae; genus Galeopterus; species Galeopterus variegatus. Next base: position 270,828 of record NW_007727130.1, on the reverse strand, counting down.
CAATAAATCACTGATCTGTAGAATACCAGCAGAAATGTTCTTACTGTGAAAATCTAATCAGCTCAAGAATACATCTTAAGTAGAAATCCAAAGGCTAGAAAAAAGCACTTAGAGGAAAAAAGAAAACATCAACAGTTCTTAACCCTCAAAAAAAAAAAAAAAAAACAAAAAAAATTTCTACCCCCAAAAAAAAAAAAAAAAAACAAAAAAAATTTCTACCCCCAAAAAAAAAAAAAAAAAACAACCCTCTTAATCCAAACAGAAAAGCAGAATATATACGTCAAGATATATACCATTTTCTTCCTTGTAAAGTATCAGATAAGTGGACTGAAAATTCTCAGTCGAGAAGTGGAAGACATCACTTCAGTAGGGAGTGTCCTTTAAGGATGTATAGATACAAGCATGTTTCAAACAAACTAAATGGATATTTGAGAGTAGTGAATATTCAAATAGAGGAGGACAGGGAAAAAATTCTGGCCGTACCAACTGAGCTGAGACCCAGGAAGAGGGCAAATAGTTTGAATTTAATCCTAAACATAACAAGTAGAATGGTTAAGTAGAGTGAAGTAGAGACAGAAGAATTAGAGTAGGACCACGGCAGTTACACAGGCAGGATGAAACGGAGGCCTGACTTAGACCTTTCAAGATCCTGATGTCTATGCTCAATCTCTCTTTAGAATTGGTAAGTAGCAAAAAAGAAAAAAAAAAAAAAAGATATTACACGAAGTCAATGGAGCTGGACAGTTAGCTCAGTTGGTTAGAGCATGGTGCTTGTACAGGGTTTGATCCCCGTACTGGCCAGCTGCCAAAAATAAAGGAATATTAGACATAGAATTGGTGAGTAGGTCAAAATGTATTCCACACAGAAAACTGTCTGTTCCAAAAGGAAAATCAAAGCCAAAGGCTATTTTATTCCCAGATAATGATTACCACAGAGGCCAATTCTATGATTATACAATTGTCATGAGTGATAAACTTCCCAATGCAACGGCACGCACTCCAGGTGCTTAAGTCCAAGAGAACCTCAGCATTTACTGCCTGCTATACTTGAATGGTCACACCCATAAAACTGCTAGTGGGTTATAGGGTAAAATATAGCTCTTGCTTTGCTCATCAACAGTAGGGCTGGTCACCTGTTTTCTGTTTTCATAAACAAAATGTTACTGGAACAGAGCTGTGCTCATTCATTTCCGTCCTGCCTATGGCTGCTTTCATGCTACAGCAGAGCTGAGTAAGCTGCAGCACGCATGTATGGCCGTAAAGCTGAAAATATTTACTATCTGGCTCATTACAGAAAGAGTTTGCTGATGCAGGGTTCTAGCCTATGTTCTACAATTCCCTGGTCTCACCACCCCACCCTCCACCCTTCTTTTTTTTTTTAATTTTGTGGCTGGCTGGTACAGGGATCCGAACCCTTGACCTTGATGTTAATAACACCATACTGTGCTCTAACCAACTGAGCTAACCAGCCAGCCCTCCACCCTTCTATGAACCTTCCAACCCTGATCTCCACCCTTATTTACTGTTTTACAGCATTTGCACACAGGCAGTTTTTGCTCCCTATACTGTAAAACCCCATCAGCAAGAACTGTGTGACATGGTTACTAATCCCACCCCTTTCCCCCACCCGTAAATGCAGCACAGAGGTCTACAACCACTGAATATTGAATGCTGAATACGTGAAATGAAACTGACCCAAAAGATTCAAGTCACATCTATTACACTTTAGTGGATAGTGGTCAATCCTTTGGTCTTGTTCTGTTTATGGACAAGAGAGGTCAGTGCCATTCCCACTACTTGGAGCATGGCCCAACTCCATAAACACATACACACACGTGTGGGCACTATCTGTACTTTATCTCCACATCCCCAACCCTCCCATTTAGGGTTAGGAGCTTCCGCTGTGTCTTTTAATCCTTCTATCACAGCTGAACACACAGAAAATGCTCTAGTTTTCTGAATTTCCCACTAGACTATAAGGTTTCTCAGAACACAGGACATACCTGTGTTATTAGCATCTTGCACAATGCCAGGTACCTAGAAGGCATTCAAAATTTGTTGAATAAATGAATCTCTACATTTTATAAATGGGAATTACTTTTTTTTTTTTTTTTTTCTAAATGATAACCAGTAAGGGGATCTTAACCCTTGACTTGGTGTTGTCAGCACCACGCTCTACCAAGTGAGCTTACCAGCCATCCCTATACAGGGATCCAAACCCAGGGCCTTGGTGTTATCGGCACCACACTCTCCCAAGTGAGCCACAGGCCAGCCCCGGGAATTACTTCTAAGAAAACAAACCCAAAAATTTTTCAAAAAACGGGTCGAGGAGTAGGAAACAGCTTACTAAAAACAGGTATATTCTGACTGGAAAGAAAACTTAGTCACCTTCCCTACTAAACTTGCCCTACCCCTCCTTTCTTAGTAGAAAAAATACTGGAGGTGCAGTGACCACCAGTATTCAAGAACACAGGCTGTGAGGGGGTGGGAGGAAGAGAGCAGACAGCTGGAGAGTGGGGAGACTGCTTGTTTTGTTTTCATAAACAAAATGTTACTGGAACAGAGCTGTGCTCATTCACTTCCGTACTGCCTATGGCTGCTTTCATGCTACAGCAGAGTTGAGTAGCTGCAGCACACATGTATGGCCATAAAGCTGAAAATATTTACTATCTAGCTCTTCACAGAGTTTGCTGATGCCAGATAGGGTATAAGAAAACAGACCGAGCAAACTAGTAAGTATACTAAAAATAATGACAGCCAGGTTTTTTACTCTGAGAAGATTTTTACAAACATGAAAATGTGGAAAGAATCCTGAAGTGTTAGACTGGAAAACTCCCAGGATGCTGTGGGAGCAGCCACCCAACACCCCTCCTGGCTGGATCCGCATGCACCTGCAGGTGTGTGTGCACACATGTGTATATGTACATGCATACATATATTCCCTAGGTCTGTCCACTGAGAAGGCCTGGAAGCTATGACATCCCAATAGGAATGAGCATTCTAAACACCCAACTCTTAGTTTATAAACACCATCCTCTGCAAAAATGAACATAAGCTAATTCCAGGTCTGAAGGAGGGTAAGTACGAAATGAGCCTGGAACTTCTTGCTCTGCCAAGAAAATACTCATAAAATGAGAGGATATATCAAAAGGAGGAGGGTGGGGGAACCACCTTGAAATTCTCCCACTGACCCAATCAGGAACAATAGCAGTATCAAGGTAAATAATAATATATTTATGCAATAATGCTACTGAATACAATATGAATTCTTGAGTCTGTACCGATATAAATAAGCGAGGGGCTGGCCAGTTAGCTCAATTGGTTAGAGCATAGCCTAATAACACCAAGGTCAAGGGGTTCAGGGCTTCATTCTGGCCAGCCTCCAGAAAAGTAAGTAAATAAAATAAATGAAAGGAGATGATGAAAGAAGGTTTTTCCTTTTAGTAGAATGCAAACTAACACATATAGAAGAGTTGGTAAGAACAGAAAATCACCCTTTGACAACTATCAAGAGGCTGATTGAGGCAGCAGTCATCAATGGGGGCTGAAGCTGGTGAGTCGAAGTTCAACGATTCTGGAAATTGGATTCTGGAATAATGTCAGGGTATGTCCCCTCATAACACTAATTAATTAGTACTAATGGAAAATGGTGACATGGTGAAGTTTGGCAGATACCATACGTGACCAGGTGATCAATTTTAACATCACCTGGGATGGGACTAGACAGGGAAATACCAGGTTGGATGAGACTGAAGAGAAGATGTGGTGGTCAGTCAGTTCTGTGAGGAACAAGGTTGACCAGCAGCCCCTCAGGACTCACCACTGCCTTCATTATGAGGCTACATTTCCTGTCTGCTGCTCCCAGACAATGACCAACAGTGCCATTATTTCTGGAAAATAGTTCTAGAAGTGAGATAACAAAATGTCCAAAGGAAAAACAAAAATTAAAATTCTCACCAGCTGGGGCCGGCCCGGTGGCGCACTGCTACAGTGTGCCGCTTGGGAGCGCAGTGGCGCTCCCGCCGAGGGTTCGGATCCCACATACAGACCAGTTCCCACTCACTGGCTGAGCGAGGTGCGGGCGCAACACCGAGGGTTGCGATCCCGTTGCCAGTCCCGGTCCGGTACTGGAGCGATACTGAGGGTTGCGATCCGTTGCCGGACACGAAAAAAGACAAAAAAAAAAAATTCTCACCAGCTATTTTGAAATATAGTTACTATTTTGAATGATGGTGCTATCAAATAGGAATCAAAAATGAGATAAATGACAGCAACCTTTGCCTCCCACCCCAGAAACTCTTAGTTGAAGCCAGCAGACAGAAGAAAGACTGGGAACACCACAGCCAAAAACAGGGTGACCTTTCTCATGGACACTTAAGCCACAGATGTGAATCACAAGAACACCAATGCTTGGCGTCCTTTTAACTGTAAAATCTGAAAGAACTGTGTGATGTGACTGTATTTTACGAGGACAGGAACGCCTGCAAGGATGACCTTCACCACCTGCTCAAATGCATACCATTCAACCATAGAAATGCTGTGAAGCCTTGAGCAGATGACACATAGTATAACAAGTTACTAATCTACTTGCTATAAAGGATAAGACAAACGTACCCTCACACCAGACACACTTTAAATCTATTGAATCTGCACCTATTCACATCATTTGTTACCTTCCATCTCTCTCAGCACAAAATCTGAAGTGGCCAACATTTTCTTTTTTTTTATTATTTTTTATCTTTTGTGGCAGCTGGCCAGTACAATATTTTCTTTTTGTTGTTGTTGTTGGTTTCTGTTTTTTTCTTGGTGGCTGGCCGGTACAGGGATCTGAACCCCTGACCTCGGTGTTATAAGGCTGCACTCTAACCAACTGATATTTTCTTGATTATGATGTTTCACAAAGAGCTTCTCAGCTTTTCAAAACAGTCAGCCAATTCTACCTACGCATGTAGCAAAGGATAAGAGCTTTGCATCCACCATTCCTCTACGTATTCTTAGTCAAGGTTTCTCAGCTAACAGGAGAAAGCAACAAGGAAGCAGCCAAGACAATAGGTGTTGCTGCATGGAGATCGTTCTAATCCTGCACAGCCCCTGGCCTCAGCCCAATCAAATCACACATCCCCCTTGTTTCTCTCCCACCCACATTCCAAAATTTTCTTCCCTGTCTTGTCATTTCTAGGAGTTGGCTGCTATAAATAGAAAAGACCAGAGTCCCATATAAACACGAAGAAAATCCAAGAAACATCTGATTCCATATAGATTTGCAGCCACACCTGGCCAAAGGGCTCTTTAACTATTCTTCCATCCTTGCAGCCAGGGAGCTTTTTGCCTTGTTTAGGAGTAATTATTTCCCCTATTAAACAAACAAAACAAAGCACACTGGTCATGATGTCTCAGAAAACTCAAATTACTCCCCACACCACAGAGGGGAAGAATCGAGCTCAAGTTTCTAGAAATCAGAAAAACATTAACAACCCTAATGGCCAGCTAGCGTCTGTGAAATAAAAGGGATACCCGGTGGTGAGTAGGCTATATAGAAATGCTCATTTCCCTCCCTGCTCTTCCACCCCACTTTACCACCACATGATGAACTCATTGGTATATGAAAAGAACAAAAATCATAGTTACTGGGTGCTTTTAAAATATAATTAAATGCACTGATTTGGATCCTAATATTTTTTTTGGCAGCTGGCCGGTAAAGGAATCGAACCTTGGTGTTATGAGCAACATGCTCTAACCAATTGAGCTAAACTGCCAGCCCCCTTGGATCCTAAATTCTAATCACTTTAGATGTCATCTGTTCAACTTAAGCTAAACTATAGTTGTCTTACATTTAAATATTTCCTGCCTGTATAATAGAGGGAAGTATTAAGTAAATTGTTAATATCAGAGCACGGTGTTATAACACCAAAGTCAAGGGTTCGGATACCCCCCCAAAATTGTTAATAGATAATAAAGTACTATAAGTAGGCCACTCACTTGAAACAAGTGTATTTGAAAAGCAAAGTACTATACTTTCACAATATACTGTCATTTCAACCTCCTTGCTTCTAGAACATAGGTGACATAAAGTACACAAGTACCTAAAAAAGTATCTAGCTCAGAAAGTGCGTCAGCAGGTCTTCTACTAAACAGATTAAAAAATTGAAGCTCAAAGATTATAATTATATTCCCACAATCAAAAAGCATTAAATCATACAGTCAGGCCTCTTTCCACCAAACCACAAGCCTTACCCAGGAAAAACAAAATAACACATTAATCGTTCAGTTTCTCAAACAAACATTGATGCACATGGTACAACATTTTTAAAAAGTGTGGGAGTTCCTCTGAAAGTTAAATATATACCTAACACATGACCCAATCATTTCACTCTTTGTTTATCTAAAAGAAATGAAAGCAGGTATCTGTATATCTGTACAAAGACCTGTGCACAGATATTCACCACAGCTTTACTAATAATAGGCAAAACCTGTGAAGTATGCACATACTTGACATTCGATAGTATTTCTTTCTCAACTATTTTTCGACCAGGTAGAAAGCCACTCTTCACTTTTACTCGATAGCAGATGTTATGAAAACTTAACACGGCTCCTTTAGTAAACGCCTTCAGGTCACTGGAGGTTGCCCCAGGTAGGCCATTGGTGTTTCCTTGTGCCATTGGGATAACAACTTGGACATTATCGTCAGACATCTGGAGAGTTTCTGCCTTTCTGTAAAGGGAAAAGCAATAATAAGTTGACAGTCCAGATAAATGATCGTAAACGCTGATAAAACATTTAAAACAAGTCTATTTTAAGTTGCCCTGATGCAATGAGTAACTTCATTTCCAATGAACAGCCCATATCACTATAGTAAGAACAACCTTAGAACCTATATTGGGAGCCAGACAAAACTTTGAAAACTAAACTCCAATTAGATGTGAAATTCCTAATAAGTAAATGGGCCCTTATAAGTAAAAGAAGAGTATGAAAATTACTCAAAACTCATGAAACAGGAAAAAGATAGGTGGGGGTTGCACTTGTCTGGCTTGAACAGCACAGTATGATACAACTCACCTTCAAAGACAGACTACATAACCAGCATCACACACCCTGTATTTTTTGTTTTTTAATTTGGAGTTTATGACACCATTATTACCAAAAGGGGCTCAGCCAAGCAGTCAGGACAGGAGAAATTTCTCAGAATATAGATCCAGACTTTACATCTTTAGTTGTTATGCACCTTTAATCACCTAAGAAGGTAAAATCCAAAATTATTTGCAACGACATAATCATTTCCTTAATGGGCAAGCATATTTAAATTTTAGAAGATTTAAAATTAAGTATGAAAATGATTAAGTAAATCAAACCAATCCTTAAGCAAGCTAAAGACTTTTTAAGTTTTAAATTTACAAATGAAGTTTTAAAATTTTCATTTAACAAGTTACAATAGGCCCTTTAAAAAGACTTGAGTAAAACCTTACGTGAACTTAACACCTTGTGAAATGTTTGAAATGTTAACTTCAATAAACCTAGCTTTTAATTTTTACAAGGCAAAGTAATCCATGAAGAACTTTCTGTCTGTGATGGAGTAGCTGTTCCAAACAAATCGTCCTCCTAAGAACAACTATAAAAGACATAATATAAGAAGCAATTGTTTGAAGAGTTTTCTGTGATGAGAGCAACCGAAGCAACCAGGACTTGAGGAACCAAAATCCTAGAAAGCGGTAGGAGGAAACAGCTCTGAAAAGAGCCCAGCATTTGTGCCCTTTCCTCTTGAGGTAGGTTTTGTGTGTGTGTGTGTTTTCTTTTGGCAGCTGACTAGTAAGGGAATCCAAACCCGTGATCTTAGTGTTATAAGGCTGCGCTCTGAGACTTGAGGCAGGTACTTGCACCTGCAAATTATATACACAGGGCAAAACTCTAAAAAAAAAAAAATTCAGGCAGGAAGAAGCTACTACTGGTGGCTTCTTCCTGAAGCCTCTAATATTTCTGAGCAAATATTTCAGCAGTCTCTCAGTGCTAGGGAGACAAAGTTTAAACTGTGGGCCTAATAACAGGAGCATCCCTGGAAACCCCAAGCTTTTGAGATCTCCCAAAGGTCATGCCTTGGGAATATGGGCAAACCAAAAAGAAATCACCTCTCCTGATCAAGGTGATCTGCTCAGACTCTGTCTCCTAGAAGAAAGTTAAATCCACTCTCAAAAGAAAATATCATCTAAATTTTCAAACAAAAATTACTGGGCATGACAGAAAACAGAACCTAATGTTCCACAAATGAGAATAGAAATAGACCCATAGGTAATCCAAACTGGAGTTATCAGATATTGACATTAAAACGACTGACTTATACGTTTGAGAAAATAAATGAAAAGATACACTATCACCAAAGAACCAGAATTTATAAAAAACAAATCAAAACTAAGAATTTAATAGATGAGTTTAACAGCAGTTTAGACACAGATTAGGAAAGTGAATTAATTACCTAGTGAACTGGAAGACTGATATGGAGAAAAGATGAAGGATGAAAATTATGAATGCTTAAAATTATCACCATAAAAAAAGGTGGGGGAAACCCTCCAGATTGAAAAAAATGAGAACTACATAAAAGAGCATAAGAAACATGTGGCACATGATGAAAAAGGTCTGGCATATGTGTAACTGAAGACCTGGGAGAGGAGGAAAAATGAAGCAGAATCAACATTTGAAGAAATACTGACCAAGTATTTTCCAAAACTTCTTCTGAAGGTATCAACCCACAGATTGAAGAAGGTCTAGGAACATCAAGCAGGATAAATACAAGAAAACCAAGGCTCTGCCACAACCTCTGTGGCACTGAGACCTGCACTGACTGGGGGAGCCGTAGGGAGGATGTCGGAACACCCAGAAGCCAGGAAATGGGCTCAATGGCCTTTGTGGATGTGGCTGTGAACTTCACCCTGGAGGAGTGGGCTATGCTGGATCATTCCCCAAAAAAACTCTACAGAGATGTCATGGGGGAAATCTTTGCAAACTTATAGGGAAAAAAAAAGGGAAGGCGAACACTGAAGATCAGTACAAAAATCACAGAAGTCTAAGGCAAGCAATCATATTACAGACAAAGTCAGTCAAAGTGGAGAGTCATCACTGTGGAGAAACTTTCAGCCAGTTACCAAATCTTAACCTGAAGGAGAAAAGTCCTCCTGGAGTAAAAGTATGTGAATGTAGTTTGTGTGAAAAAATGTGCATGTGTCATTCATCTCTTCATAAGCACATCCCATCTCACACTGGACCCAAACTATATAAAAATCAGGAATATGAAGATATAAACAAGAGCAATGTGGGAAAGCCTTTAGTTACTGCCACTCTTTTCGAATTTATGACAGGACTCACACTGGAGAGAAACCCTGTGACTGTAAGGAACGTGGGAAAGACTTTAGGTTTTCCACTCCCCTTTGAAGACATGAAAGAACTCACAGCGGAGTAAAACCCTATGAAAGTAAGGTATGTGGGAAAGCATTCATTTCTCACACTGGAAATGGACCTTATAAATGTAAGGAATGTGGAAAAGCCTTTGACTATTCCAGTTCATCTAAAGTTATGAAGAACCCAAACTGGAGAAAAACCCTATGAACGTAAACAATGTCATACAGGTTTCATTTGTTCCAGTCTCTATCAAAAGCATGAAAAAACTCACACTGGATAAAAGTGCTCAACGCTAAGGAACGTGGAAAAGCCTTCAGTGGGCCCACATACCGACAAAAACATGTACAAAATGTAGCCTGGATTGAAACCCCATCAGTTTTAAAAATATAGGAAAGTTTCAAATTTCACCAATTACTTTATAAGTCATGTGAAAAATTACACTGCAGTGAAATCCTACAAATGTCATAAATATAAAAAGCCTGATGGACATTAATGTATAATGCTCTAAAACATTTACAAAGTGAAAGAAATGTTGTAAAAGTAATAAATGTTTGGGCCGGCCCGGTGGCGCACTGGATAAGTGCGCCGCTTGGGAAGCGCGGCGGCGCTCCCGCCTGAGGGTTCGGATCCCACATACAGACCGGTTCCCGCTCACTGGCTGAGCGTGGTGCTGACAACACCAAGTCAAGGGTTAAGATCCCCTTACCGGTCATCTTTTTTAAAAAAAAAAAAAAAGTAATAAATGTTTGGGCCGGCCCGGTGGCGCACTGGATAAGTGCGCCGCTTGGGAAGCGCGGCGGCGCTCCCGCCTGAGGGTTCGGATCCCACATACAGACCGGTTCCCGCTCACTGGCTGAGCGTGGTGCTGACAACACCAAGTCAAGGGTTAAGATCCCCTTACCGGTCATCTTTTTTAAAAAAAAAAAAAAAAAAAGGGAAGAAATCCACACGTAGGCATACCATAGTAAAACTGCCAAAAACCAAAGTAATCTCTGAATAATTGTTTCAATATCCAAAAACTTACCACATTTACAGGGCTCTATTCATTTTGGAAACTGGGAAGTAGTAGGAAACCATTTAAAGATTGGCACTGGTTGGCCAGTTTGCTCAGGTGGTTACAGCACAGTGTTATATAACACCAGGGTCACAGTTTCGGATCCCCATACCGGCCAAACCCCTCCCCCCCAAAATTAAAGGCACCCAGGAAATTAAACATAAATATTTGAGTTTTATTCTGTGAAAAATGAATAGTAATAATTAGTCAAAATTCAATTTTCTTGAAGCCATGAAAGGGAAGGCACTTGGGCTGGCCTGTGGCTCACTCAGGACAGCTTGGTGCTGACAACACTAAGTCAAGGGTTAAGATCCCCTTACCAGTCATCTTAAAAAAAAAAAAAAAGAAAGGGAAGGCACTTTAATTTAAAAACTTCATAAGCCATCTGCCCATGGCTTCAGAAACCAAAATATGCCAACTCCAACACCAACAATCACTTCTGCTACTGCCATCTCATGTGATGTTCAACCAAGGGGGACACTTTCCAACCTTCTCCCAAGAATTAAGAGAATCAAATAACATATCGCTTGAATTTAAATAGGTCATTGACTGAAGATGGAAAGTTTTGAGATATTTCTGAGGTGTCTCACTAATAAAAGGCAACAACGGGAACTAAAGTACCCAAGAAAGATCACCCATGCCCACTCAAGACAGAGGGCGAAAACTTTTCAATGCAATATCATTCTCAGAAGTGTGTGCATAAAGCTTACCTTCCCTGTGACAGGATTAAGTTTGTAATTCACATTGCCTCAGAGCTGCTTAGTTCCTCACTAGGATTTTTTTTTTTTTTTCCCCCCGCGGCTGGCCAGTAACAGGGAAGAATCAAACCCTGGACCTTGGTGTTATCAACCCCTCACTCTAACAATCTTCCTCAGGGAGACTGCAAGACCTTAGTAACTCTTGAGTCACAGACCAAGTGATTAGACAGGTACAACCGTGGCACACCATCCAGCTGAAGCACGTTATACCAAAAGAGGGGAGGAAAGGAAAAACAAACTTTAATTCTAACACCAATATGGAACGATGGGCAGGTTAGCTCAGTTGGTTAGAGTATGGCCTTGTAACACCAAGGTCAAGGGTTTGGATCCCCATACCAGCCAGCGCCAAAAAAAAAAAAGGAAAAAAAAAATATGGAACAATGCATCACTCTAAGATGAAACAAGAACACATAGTTAGGATTTAAAAATAAAGAAAATACAACACCTCAGCACCAAACTAACTTCAAAATACCCAATCTCTAGTTAACACAGTATACTGGCTTTAGGTGACTCACTAAAAGTAATAACTGCCTTCAGGTAAACATGAATCTTTCCCTATGGTCAGAAGCTTTCTAGTCATATGTCCTGCTCACTGGATTAGCGTCATCTTCTTTTTATATAAAGGAAAATACCCAAATCACATCTAGATTTCCGTATGATAAAAAGCAGTTTCTCCCCTTGTTGCTGTTTCCCGGCTTCCAGAGGACCTGCTAATCCTAACTGGGTTTTTATCACTTTTTGTGTCCTAGACCCAGGGCAAAGACCTTAAATCCTTAAATTAGAAAAGCCTCCAAATGGCTTTACAAATAGCCTGAACCCAGCCTATTCACTCATGTTATCTGGCCTGCTGACATCTCTTAGACAACTGGAAAAGTCGCTTCAAACAGGATCTAGAGTCTTTATGTTCGGGAGATTTTCTTCCCCTCCCCAGCTGTTCCTTTTCTGGTGGTCTACCTATATCACCTCTCTTCTTGTTGCTTTCTAACTAGCGAGGCCACATTTTTACTTTTTTTGAAGAGTTTAAACATTTTTCTTCAATATGCGCTAGTATATCTATTACAAAAATGATAATCTGCATTAAAAATACCAGTTTTCGGGGCTGGCAGATTAACTCACTTGGTTAGAGCGTGGTGCTGATAACACCAAGGTCAAGGGTTCGAATCCCCATACCAGCCTGCTGCCAAAAAATATGTGCAGGTATGTGCAGATAGAAGCCAGGGTGGCCTCAGGTCAAGAGTTCTACATTTTTCCTAGGGATGATATTAGCATAAAGAGAGCTGCACTCCACCTCACAGCCATGGGGCATGCTGTGGAAGCACATATCTCCTTAAACTCTTTACTGAGGTTCATGCCAAGAGATTACGATCCTGCCCAGGAGCTGGAGCACTGTCAGGTGATTGCTACAAACTTATCAAAAATAAAATCTGAATTTTTAACCTCTATAAATTAGCCCTTGCAACACAGGGTTTTCATGTTGTCACTGATTTGACAGTTTTCCCCTACAGCATCCACCATCCAGTGTTGACTCCACATTCCAATCAGGCTGCTCATAAGCAGTTTTGGAGTGAGACCCCTGAGGCGCTCTGGGCCCCACAATACTGTGGCAGAGGATCTGGGGAACGTGGCAGATAGAAAGAGACCCTGCCATGCAAGGTCTGTATGGTCAGTGAGAAGCCACCGAAGCCTTTTAATCAGGAAAGACTCGTAATCCTAATTATGTTTCTAAAAGAATACTCTGGCTGGTATGTGCATAATGAGGGGGTAGGGGAGGCAAGTGTGGAAGTAAGGGCCAGAAAACCAAGGGAGATGAGCTTGGACAAGGGGGTGGGACAAGGGAGTGGAGGGGACATCAAAAGTTCCAGGGCTCAAGAGTGATGAACTTTTGTTAAAAACTGAAAACCATAAACAAGACTCTCGAGGATGACAAACCTCCCCAGCCTCTTTAGGTCTTCATTATGCAATAATGTATTGCTCTAAGGTTTTCATAAATGGTACTGTAGGGAAGAAAAAACCCTCCTCTGGAACCTATGGAGGAAAAACTGTCCTCTCTAGGTTCTTCTGCTGGGACCCTGGAAGTTAATCTGGCAACAGAAAGTAAGTTTCACTATGTAAGTAAGCATGGGCTTTTGATAAAGAAATGAGACTCAAGGAGGTATCCAGAGGTTGAGGCTTATTACATTTTAGGTTAAAGGAAAGGGGTTTGGGGTTTCTGTGGGCAAGATGTGGAAGGAGAAGGAAAGATGTGGTAAGAAAGGGTTGTCTTAGGGGGCCAAGCCCGTGTCGCACTCGGGAGAGTGCGGCGCTGGGAACGCAGCAGTGCTCCCGCCGCAGGTTCGGATCCTATATAGGGATGACCGGTGCGCTCACAGCGCTCAGTGGCTGAGCGCGGTGCGGACGGGCTCAAAAAGGACAAAAAGAAAAGGGGGGGGGGCCGGCCCCTGGCTCACTCGGGGGAGAACGGGGCTGATAACACCAAGGCCAGAGGTTCGGATCCCATATAGGGATGGCTGGTTGCTCACTGGGTGCGCGTGGTGCTGACAACACCAAGTCAAGGGTCAAGATCCCCTTACCAGTCATCTTTAAAAAAAAAAAAAAAGGGGGGGGGGGGGGGCCGGCCCCTGGCTCACTCGGGGGAGAACGGGGCTGATAACACCAAGGCCAGAGGTTCGGATCCCATATAGGGATGGCTGGTTGCTCACTGGGTGCGCGTGGTGCTGACAACACCAAGTCAAGGGTCAAGATCCCCTTACCAGTCATCTTTAAAAAAAAAAAAAAAGGGGGGGGGGGGGGGCCGGCCCCTGGCTCACTCGGGGGAGAACGGGGCTGATAACACCAAGGCCAGAGGTTCGGATCCCATATAGGGATGGCTGGTTGCTCACTGGGTGCGCGTGGTGCTGACAACACCAAGTCAAGGGTCAAGATCCCCTTACCAGTCATCTTTAAAAAAAAAAAAAAAGGGGGGGGGGGGGGGCCGGCCCCTGGCTCACTCGGGGGAGAACGGGGCTGATAACACCAAGGCCAGAGGTTCGGATCCCATATAGGGATGGCTGGTTGCTCACTGGGTGCGCGTGGTGCTGACAACACCAAGTCAAGGGTCAAGATCCCCTTACCAGTCATCTTTAAAAAAAAAAAAAAAAAAAAAGAAAGGGTTGTCTTGTTACTCAGATAAGTCTCTCTCAGGTGACACCTCTACAAATTGAAATTTCCTATAGAGATGTAAATTTCTTTTACAAAAGGGTAAATTTATACTCTATTTTTAGGCAGTCAGGGTGAGGTCAAGAGTTTTTCCTGCATCTGCTGGTTCTAAATTGCCTTAGCTCAAAACAATCCAAATGCCAAAGAGGCATATTTTGGGATGACATTTGCTGGTACCCTTCACTACAGACTTGCATTCAATTGTGCACCCAAGTGTGAACTGTTTGCAGCGGGGCATCAATGGCCTTACATCATCATACACAATTTTAAAGTTTAGTATCTTCGCAGCTGCAGTGAATTTCACAAACCATATAGAAGGTCTTTGTACTTGAACTTCCCATCCCCAAGATCTCTCCTCTAATGATCTTGCCCTTCCCACTAACTCTGACATTCGTTATCTCACCTTGTCACTGAATAAAGGCACCTTCTCACTCCCATCTTTCCAGCTCACACCCTCAATTACCAGAGGTTCTAGTTAACAGAGGCTGTTCCTATGAGATGCTTTTTACACATTCAAGATGGTCTAGAGTTCACAGGAGAGATTCTAGACACTTCCATGGATGGAGTTAAGACCCTGAGACCAGACAACCAGATGGCGTCCGGAATACTCCACTGTGGCATAAACATTATTTTGAGCTGAAGGCATTTGAATTCCTGAAATCCCTTATCTGCCTGAAAGCAGAGCCTCGCAAAAGAACTCAAAAAACTCAATTATCATAAATCCCTCCCCAGGAGCAACCAGAGAAGATTAACTCTTATAAGAGACATTGTGGCAAAACTATCACATCTCCCCTACTCTCCTAAGGGCCACTCCTAAGGGCCTATTTATCTTTCCTAAAGGTCATTTGTTTTCCCACAAATGCCCTTCTCCCCCACCCCAACTCCCATCCCAGCCCTCTACCTATTAAGATGGTATGTATGGCCCAAACTCTAACCCTTAACGTTTTATTTGAACCTGTGATTAAACCTGTTTTCTCTTGCAAATTTGGCAATTTAATTCACATGCCCACAAACACTAACCTAAGAGGGTAGAGGAAAAGTTTTTCCTCCCTACACTGTAGATAAAAGAAGTTCAAGGACTGAACCCTGAGGCTGTTCTAAAATTGTAGGAAAAAATGATAATAAATAAAATTGCAGAGATGAGGAAGCACCAGCAAGAGATACATAACTCGACAAAGTTAAAAACCAACAACGTTCTTCATTCCCACAAATTATACAACAAATCGCTTGTGATTCTCTCATGCATTGTGATTCAGCATAATGGGAGTCAGACTGAAAAGCACCTGTGCTTCTCTCCACTTCCTTCAGCAACATGCAACCGGCCATATGCCAATATTTGGATTATAGCTTCTACAACGTTCTTCAAAAGTTGGGTTCAGGGCCGGCCTGTGGCTCACTCGGTAGAGTGCGGTGCTGATAACACCAAGGCCACGGGTTCGGATCCCATATAGGGATGGCCGGTTCGCTCACTGCCTGAGCGTGGTGCTGACAACACCAAGTCGGGTTAAGATCCCCTTACCGGTCATCTTTAAAAAAAAAAAAAAAAAAGTTGGGTTCACAGAGCAGGAAAGTTTTTTTTTTTTTTTTTTTTTGGTGGTTGGCCGGTACAGGGATAGAACCCTGGACCTTTTCTTCTTCTCTTACTCTTTGCCCTCAGCTTTCTCCTATATTGTAAGTGAATAAAAGAATGGTATTTATAAAAAGCATCTCCTTTAGACTTCACTGCAAACCTTAAATTTCTAAAGTCACATTTGTATTTGAAAATTGAATTTGCCTACAGATGCTAGGTATCGTAAAAGCAGGGACTTAATGTTCACTATTTTTCAGAGTATCCTTCAGAGTTCCTCATACCCTGTTCTCAATTACTAAAGACAAATTCACAATGTGCCACACCCTTGCTGCAAAGTATCTTAATAAAGCTATTATAAGCACTAGCAGAATGAAGTCACTAACAATCATGTTAAGGAGTAGATTCTTATGACTCCTCTAGAGAGGTGAGATTCTGGTAGGATCACTACATATAAAATTTAGAAAGATCATAAATACACACAGAGACTTCACCTCAAATTTTTGGAAGGTAAGATAAAGTCAAATCCTAAGAACTCAATATATTAACACAGCTATAGTTCACAGAAAATATAATTATCCTGTTCCAGTGCAGCCAGGAATGTCCTTCCCCACCTCAATTCCTACCTCACATTCATTTGATAATTGAGATACAGTTCCAGCCAAGGAGGAGTAGGCGACCTGGGAGGTGGGGAGGGTCTGGAAGCGGAGATAGACCAAGTAGATGGGAAGAAAAGATTGTTCCAGTAAAGGAATGCAAAATCCGGGCCGGCCTGGTGGCGCACTCGGTACAGTGCGGCGCTTAGGAGTGAGGGGGTGCTCCCACCGAGGGTTGGGATCCCATATAGAGACTGGCCCACTCACTGGTTGAGCGCGGTGCGGGTGTGACACCGAGGGTTGCGATCCCGTTACCGGTCACAAAAAAAGACAAAAAGGCAAAAAAAAAAAAGGAATGCAAAATCCTTAATTGAAAGGATTATGATGGGAAATACATGCAGTTTTTATGCTGGAGTTGAGCTTTTAGAGAGGGGCAGTGAGAAAGAGGCTAGAGAGGCAAGCAAAGGCCATGAAAGGCTGTCCTGAGCCTGGTCAGGAACTAAGACTTGACCTTGGAACTCAGGAGGGCCCTTGCCTGCAGGCTCCCTTCCTACCCTCTTCTCACCCATGCTGATCCTTCCAGCACTGATGAGACAAGAAAGCCCACAAGGGATCTATAGGAAATTAATGACTTACAGAAATTAATGGCTTATTACCCAAAAAAGAAAAAAGTGTCTTTTGGCAGGGCAACCTATGCCAACTTTACTCACTGTTCACTGTTCAGCCTAATCTTCTTTGCTTTTGTCATGTTCATTGGAAACATGTCAACAGTAAACATTATTGTAAACAGTATAATTCGCCCTTTTTAGGTGGAGTTTTCGGACTTTAATGTATAGTCATACAATCACCACAATCAAGATACAGACCATTTCCATCAAGCCAAAGAAATCCCCTCTACTAGCCCCTGACAACCACTGATCTGTTTTCTGTCTGTTTAATTTTTCAACTTAGTCTGAGTTCTCTTTAAATAGATGCAAATGAACATAATTCCATACAGCTATTCTTTTTTTCATTTTACATTCCCACAAAATTTGCAAGAATTCTGCTCAAATTGGTGTTTTTTTGTTTGTTTGTTTGTTTGTTTGTTCAAAAAACATGACTGGTAAGGGGATTTTAACCCCTGACTTGGTGTTAGCACCACGCTCTCCCAAGTGAGCTAACTGGCCATCCCTATATAGGGATCTGAACCCGTGACCTTAGTGTTATCAGCACCACAGTCTCCCAAGTGAGCCACGGGCCAGCCCCCAAATTGGTTTTAATCTGTGATAGAAAACCAAAACTTTAGGGCCGGCCCGTGGCTCACTCGGGAGAGTGCGGTGCTGATAACATCAAGGCCGCGGGTTCGGATCCCATACAGGGATGGCCGGTTGGCTCACTGGGTGAGCGTGGTGCTGACAACACCAAGACAAGGGTTAAGATCCCCTTACCGGTCATCTTTTTAAAAAAAAAAGAAAAGAAAACCAAAACTTTAGTCTAGAAAATATGTACTCAGATCATAAATAAAATGATTAAAACCAAGTACACACCAAGGTCAACGGTTCAGATCCCCTCACTGGCCCGATCAAGTGCAGTTTACATGTGTGTTACATCCCAAACTTTCTTAATCTTACTACAACTTGGTCAGCAGTTTCCAAGAAGAAACTGAGGTGTTCCGTACCTAAGGCTGCCGATAAAATGCTATCTAACCCATGGTAGAATGTATAGGATTTGAGTTCTTCCTGCCCTTAAACTTATTAGCCGTATAATCTTGGCAGAATCACTTAACCTCTCCAAGCCTCTGTTTCCCATCTGTGAAATTCAGTATTTACTAGCCTTATACTACACAGCACGCACTGAAGATGTAGCAGTGAACAAAATAGGGCAAACGTCCCTGCCATCAATGAGGTTACATATGAAAACTGTCAGTCAACAGTGTTATGAAGAAAAAAAAATAAAGCAAAAGAGGAAAGGTGGGCAGGGAAGGTCTTTCCAATGAGGCCTTTGAGCAGACACGGGAGGGTGGCTATCAAGAGGAGCATAACAAGTCCAAGTGCTAGTCTAAGGAACAGCAAAGAGGCCAGCAGGGCTGATGCAGAGGGAGGAAGGCAAGAGTATAGGAAACAAGGTCAGAGGAGGAGCAGTGCTTACCACTGACCTCTGTGAGGTCTTTGGTTTTGACTCCAAATAAGACTGAAAGCACCAGAAAGTTCTGAGCAAAGGAATGACATACCATGCACCGTGTTTAAAAGGACCACTCTGACTAGCATGAAGGGCGGGTAGGGGAAGGGATGGAACAAGGAGATTACATAAGAGACTATTGTAATAATCCAAGAGCCAAGATGGGGACATTGTCCGTAACTCTCCTCCATAGCCTATGAGAGCTCCTGAAGCCTTATTTATCTCTGTATATTCTGCCCCCAACGCAACCCCAGACACAAAGCACTCAAAAACTATAAAAGTTCAAACAGCTACTTTGGGATACCAGAATACACTCTGCAGCACTCTCTTCTTTGCCCACAAGAAGCCTGGAGTTGGGGGATTGGTGGGGTGGGAAGGCATGAAACTCCAGTGGGCAGGAGGCACCCGTATTCCCACAGCAAGATCACAACCAACGGAGGCTTTGTAAGGATTCTTGATAGTTCACCCGGTCCTAAACAATCCCACCTCCCCATCTCCCCCAGCCCTGCCCAATCTGGGAAAAACAAGGGCAAGAACAAATAATAATGAAGAACAAATAATAAGAAGAAGAATAAATAATGGTTTAGCTTCAGGCTGACCCGAACTGAAGAAAAGCTCATTTACATTTAAGAGGGAACTGATTGACAGGCTCCTATGAATTATTTATTTATTTGTGTGTGTGTGCACACAAGCGTGCCTGGCCACAGGGATGGAATCCTGGACATTGGTGTCATCAGCATAACCGGACAGCCCCTATGAATGTACATAAAAGGAGGAAGACTTGAGACGGGGGCTAGAGGGCTAGAGGGCCCATACTGGCAGACTCCGTGGAAGTGATGACCTTTCCTTTTCTCCCTTCGCAAAGCTGACCCTCCCCCAAAACTGGCACTGTGAGAAGATGAACCCCAGGGAGAGAGGGTGATTAGAGATTTGTGAGATCTTGAGGTGACAAAGGGGAAGAGGAACAGGCAAAAGTCAAGCTGAGTCTTGAGTTAGAACTTGCCAAAGCTCTACAGCACTGGGTCTACTATCCAGTTCTTCTTCCCCAAGAGTCTAATACATGTCTACTACGCAAATGTCAATATGCCTGATCCCTTCCAGTTTATAACTCAATAACCATACTCGCAATCAGACAATAAGAATGTGAACAGAAAATCAGCACTACTCAAAATTCTGACTGAAACCTACAGTAAGAAATACCTTTTGGGCTGGCCGATTAGCTCAGTCGGTTAGTGTGGTGTTGACAATACCAAGGTCCACTGTTTGATCCTTGCACTGGCCAGGCACACAAAAAGGAAATACCTTTTACATCTAAAATTATTTGAAAATAAAAAATTAAACGATGAAATAACCAGCATTTTTCAATGTTTATAATGAAAGTGAAATGTTAAGATTTAGCATGCCATCCTTGTTCTTTTTTTTTTTTTTCTAAAAGATGGCCGGTAAGGGGATCTTAACCCTTGACTTGGTGTTGTCAGCACCACGCTCTCCCAAGTGAGCAAACCGGCCATCCCTATATAGGGATCCGAACCTGTGGCCTTGGTGTTATCAGCACCACACTCTCCAAAGTGAGCCACGGGCCGGCCCCCATCCTTGTTCTTAAAATTTTCCTCATCAAGATCTATACAAGATCTACACAGTAAAAGCTGCATTGTGAGAGCCAGCCCATGGCTCACTTGGGAGAGCATGGTGCTGACAACACCAAGTCAAGGG
Source organism: Galeopterus variegatus (assembly GCF_000696425.1). Taxonomy (NCBI): domain Eukaryota; kingdom Metazoa; phylum Chordata; class Mammalia; order Dermoptera; family Cynocephalidae; genus Galeopterus; species Galeopterus variegatus. Next base: position 250,404 of record NW_007727130.1, on the reverse strand, counting down.
TTAAAATCCCCTTACCGGTCATCTTTTTTATAAAAATAAAAATAAAAAAAGTTGCATTGTGAAAAGCATCGTCTTGTAAAGAACAACACATTAAAAACATCTCTTCCTTGTTACTCTGGTACATTTACATTTAGGTTAAATTCAAAATATATTAGAGTTTTGAGTTCCTTCTAAACACCAAGCTTTAGAGGACATCTCTAGCACACCAAGAGGGAAGTAAGAGCACTCAACCATCCATATAAAAATTACAAAAGGGAGATCAATAGTTCTTTAGCGAACCATCCAAAGTTGTGAACAAACTTCATGTCCTGGGTGTAAGATGTAATATATTGGCCAATCCATTTAAAATACTGATATTAACAAATTTCTCCCCCGCCTATAGTAGGTTCCACGCTCAGTAAGTTTTTATACATCCATTATCAACTTTCATACATTTGGAGAAAGGCAAGAGCTTTACGAACAGACCTGGCATCAGTTGTACCAACACATCGTTTTCTGAAAAACCACTCTCAATTGTCAGTTTGTCTTTTCATACTTACTTTTAACGAAACTGCAAGGCGAAAAACTCAAGTCATCTCATTTGAACAGTTTTCTACTTTCTAGCAAATATACACACACTACCCACCGACATGTCCAGTCACACTCTCATCCCAAATGCTTTCAGCATTTACTCAGATCAGTAGAGGCTCCGGTTAACTTACGGCCCCGACCTCCGGCCCCGTGCGCTCAGAGAGCACGAACAATCACTGACAAACGCTGAGATGAGTCAGCAGACCTTCCAAGGATACCCTAAACACTCCGCTTCCACTTAACAGTGACCCCGAGCATCTGCGCTGTGTTGACTAGATAGTGAAGAGGCTTCCCAGAATCTCCCCGGCTTCTCTCAGGCTCCCTCCTTCCCGCGTCTCCCCATCTCAGACGGAGCGCCCGGGATTCCCTCTTCCCTCCCGCGCGCTCGGGACTCGGTCTGTGCGGACACAGGACACAGCCCTCGCGCGCGGCCAAGCCCTTCCCGGGACGACACCCACAGCCCCGCGGGCCGGGCACTCACCCACGGCAGGCGCCGAGGATAAGGTCAGGGGCGGGGAGCGGCGAGCTGGGCGACCCGGGCGGTCGGGAGGCGAGTGCTGGCAGCGCCGACGCGGGCCTCACAGCTCACGCCTCGTCGGGCTGCAGGCGGACAAAGTGCAGGGCGGTGGCCCCTCCCTCGCACGCGGCTCTTCCCAGTCCCGGCCCGCGGGCGGGCGGAAGGCTTGGCGCCACCTGCCAGGCTGCGATTAGCGCCCACGCCCCGGCTGGGCGTGTGCACGTGTCGCGCAGGGGCTGAGCCGCCCGCGGGACAGGGACCGAGCCGCCCGCGGGACAGGGACCGCCACCCTCCCGTGGGACCCGGGTCACCGAAAAGACTAGCCCGGAGCACGCGGGGACAAACAAAAACTCCCGCCTCCGGGGGGCTTGTACGAAATGGACAGGGGCGATTAGCTCTGGCGTCCCAGGGCGCCATCCGGGCTCATCAATACCCGAGTCTTGCCTGGCTGATTTTCTTTTTTTTTTTTTTTTTAAAGATGACCGGTAAGGGGATCTTAACCCTTGACTTGGTGTTGTCAGCACCACACTCAGCCAGTGAGCAAACCGGCCATCCCTATATGGGATCCGAACCCGGGGCCTTGGTGTTATCAGCACCGCACTCTCCCGAGTGAGCCACAGGCCGGCCCTTGCCTGGCTGATTTTGGTCGCTGCCGCTGGCCCGCGCCCCTTAAGCACCAGGAAACCCTGACGCCGAAGTTCTCCGTCACACACGTTGCCCACCTGCACTACAACTAAGCGGTTTCTGGTGAATACGCTTCTGAGAAGTTAGATGATTGCGCCCCAGGGCCGGTAAAATAAAAACCGAAAGGGGCAGGGGGGCGCTTTCTGAATGAAAACATTACTATGAACAGGGTTCTTTTCGTTTGGTTCGTTGGTTGGGTGTTTTTGTGGCTGACGGGTATGGGGATTATTGTGAACAGTTTAGATACTATTCCTCACGCTCCGGAAATAAGCACCTCTCTGCAAATATTCTGATGTTATGGGAAAGCTGGAAAGTGATTGTGCAGGTTCAGGAAAAGGGCTGGTCAATATCAGGCTTTATGAGTGTGTGTGGCCATCCAGCCTTCGCCTGTGGCATCCATTCTTGAAAATTAGTGCATGCATCGAGATGTTTTCTGGTTTGCATTTACAAACGAAAATCATAATATCGGTTAAGTTGTTTAAATCAACACTAGGAATTACCGTTTATTCTTCACTCAATACAGGAAAGTTTTAGCAAAGAAGCCTTGATAAGGAAACTGATTATGAGTAATTTTTTAGATTAAAAATAGTATACTGGGGGCCGGCCTGTGGCTCACTAGGTAGAGTGCGGTGCTGATAACACCAAGGCCGCGGGTTCGGATCCTATATAGGGATGGCCGGTTTGCTCACTGGCTGAGCGTGTTGCTGACAACACCAAGCCAAGGGTTGAGATCCTCTTACCGGTCATCTTTAAAAAAAAAAAAAAAAAATAGTATACTGAAAAAAAAAAGACCAAAAATACTATCCTGTGTACGTTTAAAGGGCTTATATTCATAATGCGCCCAAACATTTAGGTAAAATTATTCTTTTGGGTTAATTTCTGTCAGTTTAAAAGCTTTTAAGGGTCAGCCCGTGGCTCACTTGGGAGAGCGTGGTGCTGATAACACGAAGTCAAGGGTTAAGATCCCCTTACCGGTCATCTTTAAAAAAAAAAAAAAAAGCTCCGGAAAAATGGGATTAAAAGGTATTGTGAATCTTTCCATGAGTTTTTTGAAGACCCCTCCTATGGAAGGATCACTTAGAGACTGAA